>NC_081418.1:152959771-153148597 GCF_949786415.1 Peromyscus eremicus | reverse complement strand
AAAAGGCAGATGATATCTGCATGCTAGCCACTTCCATACACTTTATTTAATTTCCTCTTTTAAGAATCTAATGAAGTAAATTAATTATGTTTTCAAATTTTTATTTATTTTTTGGTTTATTTATATGAGTGTTTTTTATGTATGTATGTGTGTATGTATGTGCACCACATGTGTGCCTGGTGCCCACAAAAATCAGAGGAGGGGCCGGGCAGTGGTGGCGCATGCCTCTAATCCCAGCACTTGAGAGGCAGAGCCAGGCAGATCTCTGTGAGTTTGAGGCCAGCCTGGGCTACAGAGTGAGATCCAGGACAGCCAAAGCTACACAGAGAAACCCTGTCTAGAAAAAAACAAAAACAAACAAACAAACAAATCAGAGGAGGGCATCAGATCCTCTGGAACTAGAATTGCAGACAGTTGTGAGCCCCCGTGTGGTTGCTGGGAATCAAACCCAGGTCTTCTGCAAGATCAGCCAGTGCTCTCAACCACTGAGCCACCTTTCCAGCCCCTCACAGGGGACTTCTAGTAACATGTAATTACCCTAACAGCAGAATGTTGGATGTGACTAGTTAAGTCTAATATTTATGAAATGTTTACACATTTAATTGCATTTCTCACTTCGGGTATAACTTATATTATCATTCCCCTCTCACCCCATTTTGATGTCTTTTTCCAGCCTCATGTGTTCTTCATTATTTTTATGCCTTCTTTCATAGATGAAGGTTTGGTTTTTTTAATTGTTTTTGACGGGAGTGCTGAGAGTGTTGATAAGGGTGTCTCATGACTCAGGCTGCCCTCAGGTTCACCACCTTTCATTTCCAATCCTCTTGGCTACACCTCCAGAGTGATGGGCTATAGGCATGTACACCTGTTTTGTGTGTTCTGGGGATTGAACGCATGCTTCACACATGCTTCACACATGCTCAACCTGCCTTCTCCTCGCTGAGGGGCATCTGCAGCAGAAATTGCCAATGAGTCTTGACATAATCACAGTTATGCAATGACGACCCCAGTCAAGGTTCAGACTGTCGGGGTCAGGGTCAGCGGGGCGCGGGGCAGAGCGCTGGTGGGGCGCTGGCGGGGCGCTGACGGGGTGCTGGCGGAGCGCGGGCAGAGCAGGCACAAGGCCCGAGGTTTAATCCCAGCACTGCAAGTCTAAACCAAATGGAGGAAAACAAAAACATAGAGTGTCTGTCCCTTCGTCTTCTGGAAGTTCCCCACGTCTGGCCTTGGCAAATACTTTTCTTAGTCCTTATAGTTTCGACTCTCTCCAGAAAGTGACCTACACAAAATTATGAGTGGGAGTGGGCTTTTGTCTCTAATGTCTTTCATTAGAAATGCTGCTTGGGGCCTGGGAGATGGTTCTGCTGTGGGATGTTCTGTATGGCAAATGTGTTGCTCTGATTGGTTAGTAAATAAAACACTGATTGGCCAGTAGTCAGGCAGGAGGAAATATAGGCAGGACAAGGAGAGAGGAGAATTCTGGGAAGTGGAAGGCTGAGTCAGAGAGACACTGCCAACTGCCACCATGGCAAGCAGCATGTGAAGATGCCGGTAAGCCACGAGCCACATGGCAAGGTATAGATTTATAGAAATGGATTAATTTAAGATATAAGAACAGTTAGCAAGAAGCCTGCCATGGCCATACAGTTTGTAAGCAATATAAGTCTCTGTGTTTACTTGGTTGGGTCTGAGCGGCTGTGGGACTGGCAGGTGAGAGAGATTTGTCCTGACTGTGGGCCAGGCAGGAA
The DNA here is from genome assembly GCF_949786415.1 of Peromyscus eremicus. Classification (NCBI taxonomy): domain Eukaryota; kingdom Metazoa; phylum Chordata; class Mammalia; order Rodentia; family Cricetidae; genus Peromyscus; species Peromyscus eremicus. The sequence continues at coordinate 153,146,849 of NC_081418.1, read as the reverse complement.
AACTTTAGCTACATGGCTATGTGGGTAAAGTGTTTGCCACAGAAGCACGAGGACCCGACTGTCCCATATAAAAAAGCCAGCCTGGGTGATGCGTGCAGGGGTCTCAGTGCTGAGAAGCCAGGGGAAGGTCGATCCGCAGCTCATTAGCCAGCCAGCCTGGTACAGCGGAGAGCTCCAGGGTCAGCAAGGGGCCCCATCTCGGAGCCTAAGGTGGGAGCAGCCCATTGGTGACCCATCCCTGCCGTAGGGTACGGGCACTGATGCTAACAGCTGAGTAAGGCCTCGCTTCAAAAGACATCAAGAATAATAAGGTAGAAAATGATTGCAGAAGACACCCAATGTTCACCTCTGGCTACCCATATGTATACAGGCATGGGTCCCAGCACACACATGTACACAGGCATGGGTCCCAGCACACACATGTACACAGGCATGGATCCCAGCACACACATGTACACAGGCATGGGTCCCAGCACACACATGTACACAGGCATGGGTCCCAGCACACACATGTACACAGGCATGGGTCCCAGCACACACATGTACACAGGCATGGGTCCCAGCACACACATGTACACACACAAAGATACTGTCTTGAGCCAGACTTGGCAGTGTGGGCCTGTATACAGACACTAAGAAGGCTGAGGCAGAAAGATTACAAGTTCAAGCCTGGCCGTTTAGCAGCAACAGTTTGGTTTGTTAGGTTGTAAACACAGAGCTGTCACGGGCACGCATGGTTGTCCTCGACTCTTCCTTGAGATTTAACCTTTTCTCCCTTCGAACCATCTACATTCAGGCAGTCAGCAAGATCTAGTTCAAAGATGTTTGCTACGTTTCCAAAAGTGAAAAAAAAAAATGCCCGAATTAACCAAAAATAACTAAACAAGTTTGAGCGGGATTACCGGGATGTGTCCACGTTCACTGCCGCTCTGTTCCAGCAGCCGGAAAATGGAGCGGGGGGGATGAAGAGGATGTGGGACGTGCACACAATACAGATGTAAAGAAACACGCAATGGTGACATTCGTGGGAAAATGGGCACAACTGGAAATCATTATGTTAAGTGAAGTGAGCCACGTTCAGAAACAAAGACAAATTCTGTGTTTTCACTTTTATGTGAAAAGTAGGTTCAACTATACGTGTGAGCGTGTTTGTGTGTGTAGTGTATGTTAGGTGTGTGTGTGTCTGTGTGGTGCGCATGTGTGGTATATGTATGAGTTATGTGTGTGTGGTGTATGTAGTGTGTGTGGTATATGTGTGAGTTGTGTGTATGTATGTCGTGTGTGTGTGTGAGGGTGTGGTATGTGTGGTGTGTGCAGTATATGTGCAAGTTGTGCGTATATAGTGCGTGTATGTGTATATGTTCTGTGTATATGTGCATGTGTTCTGTGTGTATGTATGGTGTGTGTAGTATAAGTGTGAGTTGTACAGGTGTGTGTGTGTGTGTGTGTGTGTGTGTGTGTGTGTGTGTGTGTGCGTGCATGTGTGTGGTGGGAGTAGCCGGGAGCAGCATACACGGTAACACAGCAGAAGTCAGAGGAAGACGAGAGACAGTGACACATGGCCGTGGATCCCGTGACGAAGAAACACGTCACTTCATGTGCTAACATGTTAATGACAAATGACAAGGAAGAGGAATCCCGTAGGAATCAAATCTCGGCTTTCCGACTGGGTGAAAATGCAGAATCACGGAGACGGCCCCTGGGTGGCTCGCATTCCTGGCCTAGGCTGGCTTTGGCTCACTCACATGATCCTCCGGCCTAGGCTAGCTCAGGGTCTATGTGTCTGCTCCCTGAGCCAGGGTCACGTGCCCTCCCTGCACCCCGGTTGTGTGTTAGCTCTGGGCGGTGTCTGGAGTCCTCTCCGCCTGCCCGAGCTCCGGACCGGACCAGGCTTAGGGCGGTTCCCGCAGGACCCCGTGTTCAGCCGTGTTTTCCGCGTGTTCGAGCCCCGTGGTTAACCCGCTCCCTGGTGCTGACTGCGTGTCAGACCCCAGCCCGGCAGCTCCTTCCTTTCTCCCCATCCTGGGCCGTGAGTCCTCCCCGAGGACGGCGCTGCAGGAGAGCAAACAGTGCATCGACTCCCCCTCCTCTGCCATGACCGCGTTCACAGAACCACAAATGTTCCAGCAGCGCGAATCTTCACTTGGAAACACCCGAGGCGCTTTGTCCGCTGTGGTTTTCAGAGGTTTGGGGTTGTTCAACTTTTCAGTGTATGCATGTGTGTGTGTGTGTGTGTGTGTGTGTGTATCCCTGTGTGAGTGTATATGTATATGTGTGTATTATTTGTCTGTGTGTATGTGTGAGTATATATGTATATGTATATATATGTCTGTGCATGTGTATGTGAGTATGAGTATGTATGTATGTCTGTGTGTATGTGTGTGTGATATGTGTATGTGTGTATGCATGTGGGAGTGTATATGTATGCGTGTGTAGATATGTCTGTGTGTGCACATGTGTGAGTGTATGAGTATATATGTTTGTATATGTCTATGTGTACATACATATGAGTATGTATGTATGTGTGTGAGTGTATATGTATGTGCATATATATGTCTGTGAATGTGTATGTATGTGCATGTGTATATGTGTATGAATATATATGTATGTGTCTGTGTGTGCGCGCGTGCGTGCGTGCGTGCGTGCACGCACGGGTGCCATTGTGTATGTGTGGACAGGACCACTGAGGAAAACAGTTCTCTCCTGACAGCCCTGCTCGACTCGTCAGGCTTAGGGGCGGCTCCTTTACCACCGAAGCATCCCGCCAGCTCTCACTTAAGATTTCACTTAGGGTAAAGCAAACAGTGCATCTAGTTTTCTCTGCAAGCCAGTTCTCGTGTGTCTAATTACGAGACATACGAGCCTTGAAAACGTGATTTCTCAGAATTAATGCGACAGAATTTAGCACCCTAACATTGACTTAGTATTGCAGAAGAATAAACTGCTACGCTTCTTAAAAACTCCTTTTTGCTGTTTTGCACACGTGTGTGAATGATGTGGTGGTGGCACACGTTCCAGAACTCCCACATGGGGGTCAGAGGATGACTCTGTGGAGTTGGCTTTCTTCTCCCGCCCTTACCTCGGGCAGCCAGGCTTGTGCTGCAAGGGATGTCTCTGTGTGACAGTTAACGCTGAAAACCAGCGGCTCTAAAATGGTAACTACGTGACCATGAGGGGGTCAGGAGTGCTTAACTGGACAGATCAACGCCTTCTCAAGAGACGTGAGTTTGGTGTCCTGGCTTCACTGGAGGGACAGGCATCCCACACACATGGTTGGCAAGTTGCTGGTGGCTGTTGACGGGCCTCAGTTTCCCTTATTAGCCTCTCTATAGAGAGAATAATGTGGTATCCAGCTTTCCAAAGAGCAAGAAGCCCAGCAACTGTGGCGAGTCTCCTTACTTCAGGAACTGTGTGTCTGAAGAGCTGAGGAGACAGCTCAGTGGTGGTGTGTTTCTGTAAGCTGCACAGGACCTGGGTCTCTCTCTCTCTCTCTCTCTCTCTCTCTCTCTCTCTCTCTCTCTCTCTCTCTCTCACACACACACACACACACACACACACACACACACACACACACACACACCTGTCTTACTATCCTGGTTTCACTTAGGAACCCTGGTTCAGTGTGAGGACAGACTACACAGAGACATGAGTCCTGGATGCCATGCACATGAAGGTCATTGGTTCCCACAGCTTATACCATAAGAACTCATGGATACTTTTTAATGGTGACCAAAATACAAAAGCATTGTTGTCTTTTCAAATATAAAAATCCATTCAGATATATATTTATATTTTTATGACATAAATATTGCTGCTTTACAGCAAAAACCTGATGACATGCGTACCCATCTTAGATTCTCCAGTATTCACTGAGAACGTGCCCAGGACTGCCGCCGGGCATGTGACCCACCGTCATGTCTGTTTTATCTGAAGGGCATCTTTGTAAGATCTTTTCAGAATGATGTCCTCTGCCAAAAGTTAGGCAAGGAATTCAGCCCCCGTCCGAGGCTACGCCTGTGCCTCCAGCTTTCTTTGGGAAATTCTGGTTTTCTCTTGGTCCTGAGTGAGCACAAGCTACTCCCTAGGACAGATGAACACAAATTCTACACGTGCTTTTTTCCATTCCTCCTTTTTTTTTCTCCTCCGTTCCCTTCGCCTCCCTGCTTTCTTTTTCCTCCCTCCCTCCCTCCCTCCCTCCCTCCCTCCCTCCCTCCTTTCTTTGTCCCTTGGTGCTGGGGTGGGCCCAGGCCCCTCTGCATACTGACCCACTCTCTCTGCCTCTGAGCTACCCTCGCCTCCCCACGCCCCATGGCCATTCCTTGCTACTAATGCTGGTACTGCAGATCCACTGTGACTGTCCTCTGTTTATAAGTTTGCTCACAATAGAAAGAGGTCCAGGAGAACATGTGGCCGACTGTCAGTTCGGGAGAGCAGAGACATGTGTTTGTGTCATACCTTTTTCTTGGGCCAAGGCCTCTGTTGGCTATCTATTCCTTACCAGTGGCTCTGGCTCCCTTCCAGTGTGGCTGCTCTGGCTACAGGAACCACCGGCCACAGTACTTGATTCAGAGAGGACCTTTTAACCGAGCCTGACCAACCAGAGGACTTACTCTGACTAATTCTGGTTAATCAGAGGTTCACTGACTTCTTTTAGGAGCGGGAGGAAGACGTCCACAGTTTGAAGGCATGATGATTATTCTCAGTGTGCTGGCAGCCATTTCACCTACTGGAAGAGAGGCAGGCTGAGAGACGCATGCAAAGAAAGGTTGAGAGGACACTGGGGTAGCCATGCGTCGCTGGTTCACAAAGATCCCAGCACCAGGTCACCACCACTGCCACCGTCAGCCTTGGTTGGATGAGTGAATGGTCTCCCGTTTGTTTAAGTTGGCTCTGATTGGACTTGTGTTAATTATATGCTCACACCCTATCTAGTACCTCTTGAGAAGGAGCTAGGGAAATAGTGCTTTACATTTTAAAAAATATTATTATTTTAAGACAAAGTCTCATTTATCTCCAAGCTGGTCTGGAACTCACTATGTAACCAAAAGTCCTTTGATCGTCCTGCCTCCACTTCCCAAGTGTTTGCCTTACAGGTGTGTACTTCCACACCCAGTTTATATGATACTGGCAATCAACCCCAGGCTTCTGGCATGCTAGGCAAGCACTCTACCGGCTGAGCCACACCAACCCCCTGCACTGTTTGCACAACTTTATTTCATTTTCAACTTCACACAGTAATGGTATTCATCAGATATTTTTTACTATGAGTGACAGAAACTCTGCACTAACATAGCAAGGCGGGGTGGGTATTAGATCACATATCCAAATGTAACAAGGGCTGAGGAAGCTACCCTGAGAAACTAGAGTCAAGGAACTAAATGCCACCAAAGCTCTTCTCTGTTCCGCTTCTCTCAACTGTGGGCTCGCCATATCTACCCAGGGGGTCATGGCTGCAGTTGTAAGTTCTACTCCAGACAATCACGATGTCGGAGAAGAAAGTTCTTCCTTCTAACTTAAGTCAGCAAACATGGGATTATTCATCAGTTCTTGGACAATTGTTGTCACCCAAAACACAGGTGGTGGTGTTGCCCAAGCTGATTCTCAGCCCCTGTTCTGAGTGAGCGCCTGTGGCTAAGACTCGAGAGAGCGGGTAGTTCCCATCTGGAGGTGCTGTCTAGAGCCAAGGAAGAGACGGTTTCAGAATGAGAGGCCGGGCAAGGTGTTGCATACCTGTGACCTCAGTACACAGGAGGTGGACTCAGGAGTTCAAGGCTAGCCTTGGCTGCATAGTAAGCCCAAAGCCAGCCTGGGATCCATGAGACCCTTTCTCACTTCCCACCCCCCAAAAAATGAGAGAGAAGGGCTGTGGCATTGTCAACCAAGACATTATTTCAAGGATGACATCTATCGGAATTTGTTCATATATATTATAACAAATAGATACTAATGTTGAGGAGATTGAAATCAAATATATCACTGCACATTATATTGTATCACATATCATGTAACACTGAGTGATATAATGAAATGTAGATAAATATTTGGGTTTATATTAAGTGATTTCCCCTGGAGTAAAACCAAGTTTCAGTATCAAACCCCAGAAAGCATGCAGTTTGATTACTGTTAATAGAAAACACCGTCTCATGTCTTGGATCAGGGCTTCATAACTCCAAAGATAACGTAAAGGGATACAAATTCAATTCTCAGAGAAATAAAGGATCAGGCTGTGACAGGGCGGCTGACTGAACTAGAAATAACTAGTTTTCTGTGACCCTCCGGTTACCTTGAAATCCACTGTCTCTCCAGTTCCCTCCTATCCTAAACCCATTCAAGACAGTTTCACTACTCATCTTAAAAGTAATTTGGGTGGGGCCTGGGTGTGGTGGGAGCCGCCGGAGGTTATAAACACAACTATAGTAGCAGTTTAAATCATTTTCTTTGCACTGTGATGACAGCGGAATGAATCCTTTCCATCAAGGTATGAACTCAGCCTGACCTGCTGAGTGGCCATTTAATTTTAATGGGCATCTTATTTAGCACCTAGAATACTTGTTTATTCCAGAACTTCTACCTGGTACAGAGAGAAGTTGTGTTCACCTGGGGACAACTCTGCCTTCTGGGACTTCCGTGTATTGTCCTTGAAGTGTTTACCCAGAAACTTAAGGGAAAATGCAGAACCATGGCATGAAAATAATGCAAATTGGCTCCATCTGTCTTGAGAAGGGCGGAACAAAATAGAAACACTGCCGAGGCAAAGCTCTTAGAACCCTTCCTTCATGTAGAATTGTTTGTCTGGCTTGACTCGTCAGACAAAACAGTGGTGATGATGATGGAGAAGAAGAAGATGATGTCAGTCCCTGGGGGTAGGTAACTAAGAACAGCTGCTATATTCCTACGTTTGAGAGTGAATTTTTGCCCTTAGGGAAGTAGGCAAGGTCTCAGGTAAGACAGGCACTAATTGGCTAGAGATTTGCCAGAGTGTGTTGTAGGAAGAAACAGGCAGACAGACAGAGGCACACTTTGACCCTGTTCTACCTACAGGCTGGGTGCCCTTTGACCTGTATTATGTAACTTTCTTAGACCTCCGTTTCCTCGACTTAATTTAAATATGAGTATTACTAAACACATGTTTAGACGCATATATGTATATTTAATCACAGTGAATCATCTGCTTGCTTGCGTGGATTACATAAGGGGTGTGGGCGAGGCATGGTGCCTGGAGTGCTGTGGGCCCTGATTTAATTGTATTTCTATACTGCTGCCATAAGAGAGCCTCTCCTGAATGATCATATGGCTTAAAGAGAAACCTGAGGGATCTGAAGACAGATATTAGGGAATTAATAATTAGAATATTCTGGAAGACATTCTGGCAGTTGTAATAGCAATGCTCCCTCCACCCCCAGAAGGAAAGGTCAGAGTTCAGACTCCTTAAAGCCTGAATGCAGGACCTCCTGGTTGTTGACTGGCAGCCACGAACACTTGACCTCACTGGAGCCTGTCCTCAGTCATGGGTCACCCCAACCTTCCCTGTTCCCCCGCTTAGCCCTGCCCTTTGGCTTCGAGGCGGCAGAGGGGAGAGGTGCTCAGAGATACCCCCTAGCAAGTGACCCACAGACATTTTAGTTACTAGAGGTTCAAATTTTAAAATAGCACTAAAACTAATAGGTTGTGACAGTGGGATTGTGTAAACATCTTCACAGGATTGTTGCTTTCTGGAAACTGGTCTCCACTTTCAAAAGAGTCATGCTTGGTGGCTGGTGAGACAGGTCAGCAAGGTAAAGTGCTTGCCATGTAAGCCGGGGGACCTGAGTTCAATCCCCAGGACCCACAAAAAGTAGGAGAGGGAACAGGCCTGTTCTGGGACCTCGACATGCATCCCATGGCACGCATGTCCCTCACATCACACACACATACACACACACACACACACACACACACACACACACACGAGAGAGAGAGAGAGAGAGAGAGAGAGAGAGAGAGAGAGAGAGAGAGAGAGAGAGAGAGAGAGAGGTGGTGGTGGTAAATAAACAGGAATCAGCTTTGGGAGCCAGTGTAGTGGCGATGTGGAGGCAGGTTGATCAGGAGTTGACTCCATAGCATCCTTGACTACACAGTGAGTTTGAAGCCAGCCTGAGATACATACAATTGTTAGGTCCCAAGTTAACCTGCAAGCCCCACCTGCCCAAGGACCAGGTAACTTCCTGGGATTCTGGGAATTAGAGTTCTTGGGAACTAACCACAAAGCCTCATGGGAAAGTATGGTAGTCTATGGTTTTTTTTTCACATAACCAATGGTGCCACGTGCCTGGAAAGTTTCCAAGTGATGGTCTTGACCATATTACATCTTGGTCAGTATTTAGTATTTTTAATAATAGTTTGCTTAAATTCATCCAAAATGGTGGAACTGGTTTTTCTGGCCAATTTCAGGATTAATAAAAATCCTGTCTCAAAAACCTCATAAAGAAAATGGTCTCGGGAGACAGTTGTCCAGCCTCCAGCAGGTGATGCTGTCAAGCAAGGACCCCTCCCCTTCTCTGACAGACACACTAACGGGCCACATTATTCTTTTCGGTGGACTCTTCAGTCCTCTTCCTGCTTTTGTTGTTGTTTTAAAAATAACATCACCCCCCCACCCCCACCCCCCACCCTGCTACAAGTGGCCGGGGTCTCAGTCTGTAGCTCAGGCTACTCCAGGCTGTCCTGTCTCGGTCTTCCAAGGGCTGGGATTCATTTCTGAAGTTAGAGATGAGACATCATCACACAAAATTCTTCTGCATCTTCCACGCTGTGGCTTCTCCACCTTCCCCAGAGTGCCCGGCTTCTCCCTCCACTTCTCAGAGACATCCAGATGTTGGAGTGGTTCTTTGCGATTATTGCTTCAGAGAATACAGGACACAACAAACTTGGAATTGCGCTGTTCGAGAAGTGAGAAATGGAGTTCTACATAGGGGATGAAATTCCATTCTTATGGCTGAATTAGGATTGGAAGCTAGCAGCCGCTGCCAGGCAGTGGTGGCGCACACCTCTGATCCTGCAGAGGCAGAGGCAGGTGGACCTCTGAGTTCTAGACCAGCCTGTCTACAGAGATAGTTCCAGGACAGCCAGGACTACACAGAAAAGAAGAGAAGGAGGGAAAAGGAGCAGCAGCAGCAGCAGCCAACAACAGAATCCTGGACAGTCCTTGGCCCTTCATCCCGGCATACAAGAGGAACTGAACCTTCTTTGCGTATGTGTAGATGGTGTGTGTGTATGTATGTGGGTGTCTGCATGTGGAGGCCAGAGGTCTGTGTTTTCTGTTACTCCCACCTTAGTTTTTGAGACAAGGAGGCAGGGTCTCTCTGAATGAGTGTAGACTCCCTGGTTTGGTCACACCCGCTGGCTAGCAAGCTCAGGGTGTGGGTGGCATCAGGTGTGAAGCTGCAGTCCTCTAAGGCAGGTGAGTGAACTGTCTGCAGAAGCTCAGTATCAGTTCAATCAGTATCTTGCTAAGGGGCTGGTCAAAGGTGACAGCTCTTGTTCCAGTCAGAACACCAGGGGCTTTCAGGGTTTTCACAAAGTCCTCCTCCGAGCCCCTGAAAATGTCCCTCTCCCTGTGGTGTGGAGTTTCTTATCTTGAGAGGACCGTAAATACTTGGACAGTGAGGTATTCTGAGACTGCCAGGCCAATGCTGGATTCCTTAACCTCAAAGACCTTGAGCCTGGATGCTGAATGTGCCCAAAGAGAGCCAGGGGCGAAGGCCCTGGCAGCAGCCTGTGCAGTCCTCCTGGTGGGCCTGGTTGCAGTGACCAGCTTATTCTCCAGAACCCTGCTGCAGGCTGAGGAAGTCTGCGCACATTAATTAGATGAAAGGGCTTTATCTTAAGCCCTCCCACACATCTGCCAGAGGCACGTCAATTAGAACCACAAATCTAAGAAACTGTTTTTAGTAATCTTGGTCAGTAACTTGAGTCCTTTATTTTTGTTAAAATAGATGTTTGGTTCTGAGTATAAAAATATGACATTCTCAAAACTGGAAATTTGAGAAATAAGTAAACTATAAGTGTGTGTACTCAGGGTGTGTGTGTGTATATACACATATATGTGTGGTTATATATGTATGTATATACATGTACATGTATATATATTACGTATGTGTGGATATATATATATATATATATATATATATATATATATATATATATATATATAATTTCTCAGGGTCCAAAAGAAGATTTCTCAAAACTGATCTTCGCGAAGCTCACTGGTGGGACCCAGCACCCACACTTAAACATCAGAAGTGACTCTGGTCAAGCTTCGTGGCTAGACTCTCACCACTAATTTTACAAGTAGCTTTCACTGTAAACTACTAATTTTTCTCTCTTCATTCAAATACCATTGGAGAGCCCAGACTTCCAGCTAAACAGCTGTGCCTGCTTGCAAGCATAGGCAAGCTCTACCTTGGGCTTGTTGACTGTCAACATTCCCTCCTAGAAAGAGGGGGTGGGGGAGGGTCATTGAATTCTCACCTGAGATTGCAGCTGCCCTGCCCCCACGCCCCACTGCTGTATGCAATCAGCCCTAATTGCTCCTGGTCCTTGGGAGTGCCAAAGTATATAGGCTAGGATAGTTCACTGAAGAGGGCCTCTGATATATGAGGCTGAGGGGAAGCCATCATGCTGAGTGAAAACCTCCCAGCAAGCCGTCCGGGTCACCCACACACTCACCCTGTAAGTAAGCCCAGGAACATCCCTGGTCCCCCAGGGTGAACCATGGTGGAAACTTTGGTTGTGATTGTAATACTTTGAGGAGAAGGAAACATTGTTGACCTCTGCCCAGGGAAGGACGGCTCCCAACAGATACAGAAGAGCAGCTCTGATTCTGAAAATGTCTGTCTCATAGAATGATTTGCAGATTCCTCTGAAAGAGATTTCAAGTTCCTCCTGGATTAATGTTGTGCTCCTATTGGCTTTCTCCAATCAGATGACTACAGAGTGCAAGATAAACACAGGTCAGCTAGAGAAGGCAATGTCCATGATCTTGGATTCTCCGGAGATACCTGCTGCCTTTGGCTTGGGGAAGCAGTGTTCTTGGAGTCCAGACAGACGTGCAATGAGGTGGCACCCTTTGCCCTTACGTTTAGTCTAGTTTCCTCGTACCAGCTGTAGGGCTAGTGAGCTGTGCCCAATCCAGGTTCTGGGAGCAGGATGAGCAGCTGGTGCTGTAGCCATCCACACAAGGCAAGTGTATGTTTCATAACCTGGTCCCTGTGTGGATTTCCAGTCCTGTGGCTTTGAAACAAAGGCGATGATCAGGCTCTATTCAGCTACTGACAAAAGCAACCGCAGTGGGAAGACTTTAGTTTGGCCTCGGGTTTGCAAGGATACAGTTGGTCATGGTGGCAGGGTCACGAGACAGCTGGTCACATTCTGCTTGAAGTCAGGAAGCATCTGCTCTTTCTTGTTCGTCTGGAGCCTCCGCCCATAGGATGGTGCCACCCTGCTCAGGGTGGGCCTTCCCTCCGTAAAACTTCTCTGGAAACACGCTTCTAGCACACACCCATAAGTGTCTCCTAGGTGATTCCAAATCCAGTCAAGTTGGCAGGTGAAGAAGGAGTACTCAGCAGGTTCACGGTGGTGGCTTCCTCCACAAATCGTCACCCTACTGGTGGGAGATAGATGGAGTTAGAAAATAGCTCATGGGAAGGGGGTCTACGCATTTGTGCAAAACATAAGATTTTATTTTCTACAACATGTTCATGCAAGTTTTTATACAAAGATGTGTTGCCTCATGTGGGTTCAAGTGTAATTCTACCTCTCAGGAGGGTGAGGGGCCTTTAGTGTGAAACCAGATTGAGGTACATAGTGATACCTTGCCTCAAAAAAAAGGGGGGGAGGGGAGGAGGAAGACAAAGATGTCCCTCTGGCTCACCCCTCCAAATCTTTCCAATGATCAGCGCCCTTGGTGATGTTCCGCACAACGTCCCTGTTAAGGAAGACACAGCAGTTGGAGGAGCAGTTATCTAAACGTCTCAGAATGCCCCAAATTCCTCCTGAGGGCCTCTCACAACCCAGGCTCCAGGTCCTGCCTCAGCATCTGTCCTCGCCAAGGCCTTCCATTACCCAGACATGGAGCATTGGTTTTCCATGGCTGCTGTATGCTTCCCAGCCACATCTGGTGAGCGCTGGTCTCTTCTTCTGTCTCAGTCTTTATTATTGTGTCCTCTCCTGCTTGAAGGGGCAGCACAGCTCTTTGGGTCTCACGTAGCCCAGGTTGGCCTCAGACTCACTAGTTGTAGTGGGTATTCATTCCTCCTATGACCTTGGGATACCAGCTCCTAGGGCATGGCCTCTTGGCTAGCTTAAGACCTGAGGAGCGCACACATGGCCCCTTCTCTCTCCTGCTCTTGGATGGTGAAGACCGGGCCAGGCGGGTGAAACAGCGTGGGACAAGTTCTCAGCTTCCAGGGACTCAGCGACTAAAATTGCCATATCCCGTATCAGTGGGTTGATACCCCATATAATCCCTTAATAAATAGATTCATTATTGGTGATCCCTGCGATAACACGACCAATCCCCGAGAAGCCTGTGGGAGCCCCAGGGAGAGTTCGCTTTTCTTTCTGAAGGGAAGGGCGCCCTGGAATGGGTTCACAGAGAGAGAAAGAAAGGGGTGGGGGAGGGAGGGCAGGAGACAGAGACAGAGAGACCCTCCTCTGGTCTTAAGCTAGCCAAGAGGCCACGCCCTAGAGGCTGGTACCCCAAGGCAATAGGCAAGCCAAGGATAACCTCCAACTCCAGATCCTCCTGCCTCTACCTCTTGAGTGCTGGGATGAGAGACGAGCACCTGTACAGCAGGGTGTTGTGGGAATTCGGTCAGTGGGGTACAGGCCTTGGGGCATGGCTTCTTGTCTGCATATGTGACTGATTAAGAGGAGAGAGAGATGGGGCCTGAGTTCTCTCTTAGGGTGAAGAGACAGGTGAGGCAGTGAAAAGCGGCTTGCAGTTGTTCCCCACCGGCCTTGAGGAGAGGGGAAGCAGGATCAGCAGCAGCTCAGCAGCACGTCTGCCTTGCTTTGTATCAGTGAGTCTGTCTCCCCATTGCACCCCTTCATATATATATATATCTGTGGGCTCGTGTATCAGCTGGTTTATGTGGTTCTGGGGATTGAACCCAGGGCTCTGTGCATGCTGGGCAAGTGAGCTACCAACTGAGCTACAACCCTTGGGACTGGTTTTAAGGCCTCCAATCCAGTTCGAGAAGGCCCCAGTCCAGTCTAATCACCTCTCAAAGACTCCACACTTGCATGCTACATTTAAAGATTACATGTGTGTGCTCGTGCACACACACCAATGTCACAAGGCTTGTGTGGGGGTCAGGAGACAACTGCTGGAGTTGGCTCTCTCCTTCCACCGTATAGATTCCAGGGATTGAATTTAGCTCATCAGGCTTCATGGCAAGTGCCTTTACTTACCTGTGGAGCTGTCTCACTGGCCCAGATGACTTTGTTTTTGTTTGTTTAAGTTACACACTGGCCCAGTATTTCGAAATTGAAGTCAGACATATTTGACCAAAATTAGTTGATTTTTTCTTTTTTCCTTTCTTTCCTTTTTTTTTTTTTTTTTTTTTTTTGCTAAGAGAAGGCTAAACTCAGACCCATTGTGATTATTTCCTCAGAAAGTTTCTTCTTCAAGCAGATAAGTGAAAGTGTGAGAAGGAACACACAACCAGTTGTTAAGAACGAAGAAACAATTCCAGTGCAGGAACCCAGTGTTCTGGGACTCTCGCTGTGCATAGACAATCCGCACTGAACATGGTTACACGCAGCAGATTGGCTTATTTAATTGTAGAAAACACAGCATCAAGAAAAAGACAGCCATAACAAGCTTGACTCTCACACTATAATAGTTAGTTAGCTCATCAAATGTGCTACGTCCTAGGGTCTGGCTAACTTCTGCCACAGTGCCTTAGTGACCCTGCATGAAATGCTAGGGCTTATTAATATCTATTTATTTTATTATTTTATTTTGCTTACTTGTAGTGCCAGGTATTGAACCTGGGCTTTGTAATGTACTAAGCATGTACTCTAGCACTACCTACACCCTAGCCCTTTTTTATTTTATCTGAAACTCATATCCCACCAATTGCCCACACCTCAGCCTCCTGTGAATAGCTTGGATGATGAGCCTGGGCTGTTAAGTCTAGTGGCCAAGTCATGTTGATTTCTTTCTTTCTTCTGTGTGTGTGTGTGTTTTGAGAAAAGGTCTCTCTCTAAAGCCCTGGATGTCCTAGAATTCACTATGTTATAGTGATATTTTATTTGTGCTGAAATGTGATTTTATTTGTTTGTTAATAAATAAAGTTGCCTGGGGGCCAGAGCTAATAGCAAGCCATAGCAGAAGCCAGGCAGTGGTGGTGCACGCCTTTAATCCGATCACATGGCAGGCAGAGTCTGTGTGTTCAAGGACATAGCCAGCTTGGAGACACATGCCTTTAATCTCAATACCAACCATAGAGACTTGGAGGTCTGTATAAACAGGCAGTGGTGAGGAAGTCATGTGGTTGGGTTTACAACCAATGAGAAGGCAGAACAGAAAGACAATAAAAAGACAGATACACAGGAAGTAGGTCTCCTTCTCAGGGGAAGGATGGCAGCGGCAGCGGGTGGTAAGAAGGCAGTTTTAGTCTCAGCTCTTAGCTACTGCTCTGACCTCTTGGGCTTTTAACTCTGCATTTGGCTCTGTGTTTCTTATTTAATAAGACCGTTACATCTACACTATGTAGACCATGCTGGACTCAAATTTTCAGAGATCTGCCTGCCTCTGCCTCCTGCCCAGCCATGTTGATGTCTTAAGAAATATAGGACCAGAGTTACAAATTCATTTTAAACTTCATTCTGGTGATTTTTATTCTTTTTTATAAGACATATGTTGTGTTGTTTTGTGTATGTGCACCTGTATGAGGTATGTACATGCCACCTTTATGCACATGCTATGTTATGTTTCAAAGGACAATTTGTAGGCATTCTGTCTTGCACCATGTGGGTCCCAGAAACTGAACATAGGCAGTGAGGCTTGGCCCAGAGTATTGTTTTTTTAATTTATTTTAATTTTTTTGTACCTGTTGTTAATAGTCATGAGCACAGATCACAGAGACATCTGTGGTTGAGAGAGACCAAAGGGAATTCACAATGTCTGGAAGGGATGAGACTACAGATTCAATGTCATCAAATGCCCCACCCCTGAGAACCCTCACACGGAAGTGCTGAGGGACACTGGTGACCTATCGTGAAATGATGTGATCCACGCCGCACCTGGTTGGGTGTTTTCCTCTCTCACGGGCTTTGCCTGTGCTGAGCTGGCTCACTGGTGCTGAGCTACATGCCCAGGGCCAGCTGGGGACTTGCTCCCAGGAACCACTGACTGTGAAGACTGGACAAGAAAATAAATAAATAAATCCAAGTGTTTCTTAAGATTTGATTCTCTGGAGGAAAATGGGGCTGCCCTTCCTTAGACAAGACGTTTATAAATGGTACTTTGCCACAAAGATTGACAGGGAGATAATTTATTCATGGAAACTGTGGTTCTGGCCTGCCTTTCAGGGCTGTAACATGAATTCTCTGTGGCTGGCAGTACATGTGTGAGGATCACATTCTTACCCATGGGATCCATTGTAAGGGAAGTAAGGCTTTCATGTTGCCAAAGATGTATTCCATTTCAGAGCTGTGTCTGAAACCATTTGCTCATAATGTGGGTTGGAAATGCCAGCGTGAAGATCACCGTGGTCCATTCCTGGCTCCAGTAAGTTATGGTAAATCTTAGGGGAAATAACGGTTCTTCTTCTCCCATGATGCCCCAGACTTACTCCTGATGTATTCATCTTACTCTGCTTTTCAGTCCCATGATACACTGATCAGTTTCTCAAGTGTGTTTGTGCATGTGCAGGTGAGCATGAATGCGCAGGCGTGTGTGGCTGTAACTTTGTGCATGTGTATGCATTCCAGAGGGCAGCCTTGGCTGTCACTGCGCAAACGCCATTCACTTCGCTTTTATTTTGTTTTGGTGAGACTGGGTCTCTCTTACTAGCCTGGAGCTCACCAAATCCTGACCAGGGAGCCCCAGAGATCCAGCTGTCTTCTCTCCCAGTGCTGGGCATATAAACCTGAGCTGCCACAGCCTGGAATCAAGTTCACGGCCTTGTGTGAGCACCAACTGAGCCATCTCCCCACCACCGTGTTAAAAGGTTTTTTTAAAAAAATATTTATTTATTTTGGTGAGTATGTGTATGATGTGTATGGACATACACATGTGGACTCCTTTCACCTGGACTCTGGCGGCCACAGGATGAACAGCACCATCACCACGTGTGTGGTGGAGCCTGGCTGGAAATGCTTTCTGTCCTCAGCTTTCAGTGCTGCTTTGCAATGTGAGCACACACAGCTGCAGCATCGCTAATTCAGCTTATACTTAGCCCTGTGTCAGTGACGTGTGTTAGTGACATGTGTCAGTGACGTGTCCCTAGCTCCTTACATGTCAACACCAGGAAGACATTTTTCGTATAATTTTTTATGTTATACCAAGAAATATCCCTGCGTATCTTTTTATAACTGATTTCCTGAAACTCTAGCTAAGAAAAATATATCTTCAAACCAGGTACTGTGGCTCACACCTATAGTTCCAGCACATATAAAACTGAAGCAGGAAGATTGCCATAGATTTAAGGCCATTCTGAGCTACCTAATTAGTTTGAAGCTAGCCTGTACTAATATCAAGACACTGTCTCTAAAAACTAGTCTTCAAAACTTCATCTGGACAAAAAGAAATGAACGTTTGCGGAGTTTTAGACCAAGTGTCAGGGGCTGTACGTAGTACTTTATTTCACTTGAGTTGATGGCCACAGTGATATTGAGAAGTGAAGCTAAACTCTCACTTGAGGAGTACTGGAATTGCTGCCTCACGGGGACAGGGAACTATCCAGACAGGAAAGTATCTAAAGTAAAGCTGTGCTCAGGGAAGAGACAGGTCAGTCCTGGAAGACACTGGAGAAAGATGATAGATCGAAACACTGTCCCCAGGAACTGCTGCGTGTCAGAGCAACCGCTGTGACAGATGTGCAGCGGCACAGCCTTCCTACCAGGCCCTCTCAGTTACTGGCTCCAGTCTAGGAGAATTTTCGCCTGAGGGTCTAGGTATCAGGAGAGAGGGTAAGCCACCCTCAAGGTAGGGGTTGGCCTCTGTGGGTCACAGTGCAATGCTGGACTTTCCCCAAGGCTTGGTCTTCAGAACTCTTTATAATTTATATGCACTTTGCCTGCAGGAACCCACAGTTGACATTTCAAACTGCAGCCTCTCGAGTTTCAGGCTCAAATAAACTGGCTCATCATCCTTTCCAGAACATGTCCCATATTCGTCTCTTGATATTTTTCCCCAAATGTCTTCCCATCCCTAGAAAGTCAGCGAGAGTCCTTTACGACCTGCCCTTATGGCAGCCTTCTGGCCCGTACGCTAAGGCTGTTTGTACTGTTTGTACTAAGTACTCTTTGC
Organism: Peromyscus eremicus; assembly: GCF_949786415.1. NCBI lineage: Eukaryota > Metazoa > Chordata > Mammalia > Rodentia > Cricetidae > Peromyscus > Peromyscus eremicus. Next base: position 153,129,328 of record NC_081418.1, on the reverse strand, counting down.
CTGTTCAGCAGTCATATGACCTTCCTTGCTGTTCTTACATCAAACTCATGTCAATCCTCCAGCTTCAGCCTCCCAAGCTCTGGGACTACTATTGGCCACCACACCCAGCTTCCTTGCTGTTTTTCAAGCCTGTCTGGCAGTCTCCTGCCTCAGGATCTTTGCACTGGCAATTCTATTCCGGGGATGCTCTCCCTGGTTATCTACGTGGCTTCTCCAACCACTCTCAGGTCTGTGCACAAATGTTGCCTTTGCCAAGAGTTCTTCTATCTAAAGTAGTGACTGCCCCCGCACCCCTTAAGTTTTTTCAGACAGGGTTTCTCTGTGTAGCTTTGGAGCCTGTCCTGGAACTTGCTTTGTAGACCAGGCTGGCCTTGAACTCACAGAGATCCACCTGCCTCTGCCTCCCGAGTGCTGGAATTAAAGGCGCCACCACCACCCGGGGCCACTGTCTGTTTCTTTAATGCAGCCCAGAACCCCAGCCTGTGGGGTGGGACCGCCAACATTCAGGGTGATTCTTCTCTCTTCACTTAGACCTCTCTGGAAACACCTCACAAATATACCCAGAATCCCCTGGTGATACCAAATCTCAAAGCTGGCTAGAGGTCAGCCTTCACAGTTACCGTATCCTGCTTGAACTTTTTACTAAAACACTATGTAGGAGTTATGTTTATAATCCTTGCATGTGGCTTTAGCATGTGGGGGGTTTTCAAGTCCCCTACAATGGTTCTTCCCTCTCCTACCCTTTGACCCACTGTCTACACCTCTGCCCACTCAGGCTTCCCCTCCGCAAGGACAATTTTCTTACAACTCACAACAAACTGCCCCCTTGTTGGATGTTGCTAAGTGCACTTGAGGGCCTCAGACTCCAATAGAGTCTTTACCATGAAGACGGCATCCACTCTGTAGTCCCTGTTTTGAGCACTCTGGGTTGATCTAATTCCCATGACAGCCCTACAAGGAGCTATAATTATCCCTATTTTGCAAATAAAAACATTATGACTAAATGAGGTTATCAAACCAAAGTGCTCCAGACACATAGAGTGAGGTTTCTGTTACACCAAGTACTTGAAACATTTCCATTCATTTTGGCTTTTTTAATTTGTGTGTTAATTTTCATCCCTTCCATGAGCTATTAACAGTGATATCTGTGAACAAAAGATGAGCATCTTAACATTGTCTGCTCGTGTTTGGTCCGTGCCTAAGTTACAGTCACCTGTGACACAATCTAGTGACTTGCAGCTGTATATGCTTTTGTTTTATTCTTTCAAGACAAGTTAAGATTGCTAAATACTCTGTGTATGCGTTGTCATTTCATTCTGTTGCTGTGACAAACCCCATGACTTAGGGAAGGAATGGATTGATTTCGCCTGCACTTGCAGGTTACAGAGCATCATTAAGGGAAGCTGGGCCAGGAACTTGAAGCAGAAACTGCAGAGGTGTGTTGCTTGCTTCTTCGTTCTCAGATCCAGGCTTACTTTTGTACACAGCCCATGACCACCTGCCCAGGTAGTGGTGTGTCCCACAGTGGGATGGGCCCTCCTACACCAGTTAACAGTGAAGACAGTCCCCCACTGACATGCCCACAGCCAATCGGACACGGACAGTTTCTAAACTGAGTCACCCTCTCAGGTGACTCTAGGCTGTGTGCAGATGGAAGGGGAAGCTGACCAGACAGTGCGTCTATTAAATGAAAAAAAAAAAAAAAAAGGGAGAAAAAGAGACTAAAATGAGAACCCGCAAATCCTCATTACCCATCAAAATCTAGTACCGAGTCAAGTCAGCACGGCTGAGGAAATGGATACACCTTATACCCGAAGAGTCCACACCCTCAAATCCTAGCCTCACTCCTTGTCACCAGGTTTCCAAATGAAGGATCTGAGTTATTTGCTTTTCCTAATGAGGTGAGTCAGCAAAGGGGCTAACCCAAATCCTTGCTTCTCAAATGTTTTCTGACAAAATAAATTTTGAAGTTGATATTTAGTTATGGCCAAACACATTCAAAAGGTGGCAATAACAACCAATGTTTTTTGTCAACCAGATTTTTAAAAATAGCTTCTCTACACATTACTCTTTTAAACATTCACATATTACTAAATATATTCTCTCACTAAAATGTCATGTGCCAAGATTCATCCCACAGACATATTTTTATAGGCAAGTTACATATTCTTGAAAAATTACAGAAATACACAGTGAATACCTACCTCCCCAAAGCCAGGCTCCACTCTGGTCTCCCAGAGGAGGCGCTCTATGAGGCAGCTGCTTTCTCCAACAGAAATACTCATAAAATCTAAGGAGATGAAAACACCTTTTAAAAACATGCATCAAACCATCCAGTCCCAAAGGAAGAGGAAATGTGAACCAGAATTACATTCCATGTTTACACAATTCACCCTTTTTATTGTGTTCATAGATAAAAATACCCTACCATATATTTTATTCATGCAAATGCTGTAAGTGTTCATGTTTATTCAGCGGCAACTGCTGGAATCTTCTAACGGGATCATGAATTTGAGTCCCTGTGGATTTGGTGATTATCAACAAAATCATGCCTGTGAATTGCAACGGCATGCCCAGTCAGACATCAGATACTTGGAGAGTGTTGTAATGTATAGTATGCTAGGCACTGTGGCCACATTCAAACCAAAATACGCAATTCCTCCATGTGTGGCAAAAAAGTGTACTGTAATGTCCAACCCGAAACCAAGTTCTTAGGTGACTTACCTGTGGTGAATTTGTCTTTGAGACCATGTGGTTCCCACTACATGTACTGACTGACTCTGCCCCTTCACGGACTTTTGTTGAGACGGGCTGTTACTAAAATGTATTTTAAAACCAGCAAAATGAAGTTAATTAGGATCACAAATCTTTTAATACGGTGTGATGGGTAGTTTTATGTCAATTTGGCACAAGCTATAGTCTGAGAAAAGGAACTTCAATTAAGAAAATGCCTCATAAGATCGGGGTCTACCCAAGCCTGTAGGACACTTTCTTAGTCAGTGATTGATGAGGTTCAATCACCTTGGCTGGTGGTCCTGGGTTCTATAAGAAAGCAGGCTGAGCAAGCCTCGGGGAAGCAAGCTAGTAAGCATCACCTCTCCACGGCTTCTGCATCAGCTCCTGTCTCCAGGTTCCTGCCCTGTTTGAGTTCCTGCCTGACTTCCTTCAATGATGAACTATGATGTGGAAATGTAAGACAAACCCTTTCTTCTCCAGGTTGCTTTGGTCATGGTGTTTCATCACAGCAACAGAAACCCTAACTAAGACATATGGTAATACATTCCCCAAATGTGTTCCATGTAGAAGGTTTTGTGGAGTGTTTTTGTTGGGTTTTGCCCCTGCCCCCCAGCATTTCTGCTAATATGTAAGAGACCCTATATCTGTCCTCTCACAAATCTAGATGTTGAAACAGAATTAATGTATATAGTAATGTATATTAATTGTGCCTAGTGCTGGCTTTCATAAAGATGATTTCTTTCAAATTTTTCATGAACTTTGATGATATTTACCTCCAGACTCCCCATTCCCCACATTCCCCCCACTTCAAGTTTCTGCTTTCTCTATTCATGCTCCTGCTCTCAGGTTACAGACATGTAAGTGATTTGTTGTATTCATGTAAAATCCAGTGTCTACTGTTGTGGAATATTCCTTTACACTGTGTGAAGATGTGTCACTGTGATTGGTTTAATAAAGAGCTGAATGGCCATTAGCTAGGCAGGAAGAGGTTAGGCGGGACTTCTGGGGTCAGAGAACTCTGGGAAGAAGAAAGGCAGGGTCACAACTGAACACAGAGGGAACAAGACATGTAGGAGGAGAGGTAAAAGCCATGAGTCATGTGGCAAGACGTAGATGAATAGAAATGGATTGATTTAAGAGCTAGTTAGAAATAAGCCTAAGCTAAGGCTGAGCTTTCATAATTAATATAAGTCTCCATGTCATTTTTTTGTGAGTTGGCGGCCCAAAGCAAAGCTCAACTACAATCTACAAAAGAGAGAAAGCACACAGTATTTGTCTCTCTAAGTCTGGCTTATTTCATTTATCGCAGTCTCTGGTTGCATCCATTTGTTTCTACAAATGGCATCATTTCATTGTCTTGAAGTGTTCTGTAATTGCATTGTGTGTGTGTGTGATGTCTTCCTTACCCACTCTTCAGTTGATGGACATCTAGGCTGGTTCTGTTCTGTGACATTTGTAACTGCTGCAGCAATAACCATGGCTGAGCACGTGCTTCTGTGGTGTGTTCGCAAGGGACCTTTTGGTACATACTGAAGAGTGGTGTAGCTGGGTCATGTGACAGTTCTGTTTTCAGCTTTGTGAGGAACCTCCGTACTGGATCCCGTAGTGGTTGCACTAATTTCCACTCCCATCAACAGTGACTACGGCTTCCTCTTTCCCCACATCCTTGTCAGCATTTGTTGCCACCCAGAGTGACTGTCACAAAGCAAACGAGGCACTGGGAGAGGCTCGGTTGGTAAATGCGGCGAGCATGAAAAAAAAGCTGGTGTGACGACGGTGGTGTGCATAGATCCTTCGAGCTCGCTCTCTGTCCAGGCAGCCTGGCATAATCTAGCAAGCTCCAACACAGTGAGGACAGACACACCTGAGGTGACCTCTGGCCCCCACATACATGCAGGAGCACACACTCCCTAAGAAAACAAAGAACGATTTTCACCGTTTATTCACATCCGATGATAAAAATAGGCATGTTATAAACTCCAGGATCAGCAGCTGACAGCTGAGCAGCGTCATGCGGTTTCACTGTCCCTGTTTGCATTTCTGCTTACAACGACACCAGACTCGGTTACACAAGCTGCATTTCCCAGGGATCTGAATAGAGGAAAGTGGTGGGGAAATTGAATCATGGCCTTCAGCTCGGTGAATGGACCTGTAGGGCTCAGGAGGAGACATCTTGAGTGACAGCTTGCCTTCCCGGAGCAGAAGCTGGTACTGTGGGAGTCTGTTTGCCTCTCGGACAGTCCTTAACATCAGCAGACTACAGTTTTAAAATTTTAAGAAGTTATTCTCCTGATAACATTTTGATCAACACCATGAAACTTTTGGTCAAACAAAATAATAAACAACAGTCAAATATCAAAAAGAATAACCTGTAGCCAGGTGTGGTGGCTCGGACCTGTAATCCCAGCACCAGAGAAACTGAGGCAGAAAGCAAAGGAAGGACACGTGGAGGAAGTAGAAGGATCCGGTAGACAGGAAGAGCAAACATATCTTCCTTCCTGTTAACTGAACATACATAACTCAGTTTCAGTAAAACAGCATCAGCCATCAAATGAATACACAGAGGTGTTCACATTGATTTAATTTAGCTCTAAGTTTTCTTTGATTTTGTTGTTATAGGCCAGCCGCAGTATTTAGGACTGTTTCCTTGTCTAATATTTGTGTTTGCTGTTTTACTTCAGTGTGTGGGGGAGGAGGGCATGGAGGCTGGAGGATGATCTTGGGAGTCTGTTCCCCCTTCCCTTCTACTGTGGAATCGAGGGTCCAGACTCAGGCTGTCAACATCAAGGGTTTTCCGAGTCCCTCCTTCCGTTTACTCCCTTTCCAAAAGCATCAATATAATGAAAAGAACTTGGAAGCTGAAATAAAAAAGAGACAGTTTCACAAGAGCCTCCCAGAGAACTCGATGCCACTGATTCTCCTGTCCTCACTACAGGGCTCTGAGGGAAGGCGAGGGTGCACCTCCCGGCAGGGCTTGTGCCTTGGACCTGGTAGTTGTGTTGTGAGAGATGTGCCTTGTCAAGTGCCTGCTTAATAACATCACTCTCTTTTGTCCAAAGCAGAAAATATATTTTCAGTTAGATATTTTCAAGAAGAAATGTACTTAGGGCTCATAGTTTAGATAGGTCTAAATCATGTTTAACCTTATATGTTTGTCAATAATAATAATAACTTAATGATCATTTTATCTGTTCTCTCTCTCTGTTTGTTCTTTGTTTTGAGACAGGTTTTTGTTGTGTAGCCAGACAGGCTTTGAACTCAGTACTTAGTCTCCCAAGTACTTACTGACCTTTGCTATCAGATTTGACTTAAGCTTCTAAAGACTATTTTTTAAATCCATAAAACCTAACCTTGAGAAACTATCGCCTTAAAAAAAAATCTTTTATTAGTGTGTCAAGTTAGCACACAAAGCAGAGAGGTCTCACGGTGGCATTTCACATAATCATGTCATCGTGCTCTGTTCTTACCCGCCCCTCCCCCACCCCGTGCCATGACATCACTGGTCCCTCTCTCCCCTAATAGTCACTGTGGTGGTTTGAAAGAAAATGGCCCCCAAAGGGAGTGGCACTAATAGGGGTGTGGCTTTGTTGGAGGAAGTGTGTCATCATGGGGGTGGGCTTTGAGGTCACCTATGCTCAAACTATACCCAGTAAACCAGTTCACTTCCTGTTGCCTGCCAATCAAGATGCAGGACTCTCAGCTCCAGCACCATGTCTGCCTGCATGCCATCATGTCCTGCCATGATGATAACGGACTAAGCCTCTGAACTGTAAGCCAGCTCAATTAAATGTTGTCCTTTATAAGAGTTGCCGTGGTCATGGAGTCTCTCCACAGCAATAGAAACCCTGAGACACCACCATTTTTCCTTTCATGTCACATGTATTGCATTACCTCTTTTGTTTCCCACTCAAGATCTCCTCCTGTCTCATAGTCCCCTCTCTACTTTAATGACATACACATGCACATGTACACACATGCACACACATGCACATGCACATGTACACACATGCACACACATGTGCGCACAAATCTATATTCTACATATGAGAGAAAATATGCATAACTTGTCTAAGAAAGCATCATAAAGCGCTGAGCGGTGGTGGCGCACGCCTTTAATCCCAGCACTCGGGAGGCAGAGCCAGGCGGATCTCTGTGAGTTCCAGGCCAGCCTGGGCTACCAAGTGAGTTCCAGGAAAGGCGCAAAGCTACACAGAGAAACCCTGTCTCGAAAAACCAAAAAAAAAAAAAAAAAAAAAAAAAAAAAAAAAGAAAGCATCATAAGTATCCTAAGTGTTTTGTTTTCATGTTTGTGTACTTAATGGAAGATTTTAATTTTTAAAAATTACATTTATTTTTATATATTTATAATTTATGTATAATAATTACATTATAATTTTATGTATTTATTATTGTGTGTATGTGTGTATCTGCCATGGTGCACATGTGGAGATCACAGGACAGCTTTCAGGAGTTGGTTCTCTCCTCAGATCTTTCTCTAAGGTTATTTTCTTTCTATTATATGACTCATCTTAATCATGAGTATTATTGTATAAATCTTGATGTTTTTAATCATGTATATGGAAGGACACAATGAATTATCTTAATTCATCCTCACAAGATATGTTAATTCCAGGCTTCTTCCTGGGGAAATGGCCTAGTGAGGCTGGTGAGATGCCAAGCAAGTCTGATGACCTGAGTTCAATCCCTGGAATCCACACAAAGGTGGAAGAGAGAACCAACTCACGCAGTTGTCCTCTTCCACACTCATGCCCACACAATGTCACACACACATACACACACACACACACTAATCATGAACTAATTTTAAAATCTCCTAGATGGAATTAAATACCATTCTTAAAGGTTATTTTTGCTTGATGTTAAAAATCTCAGTTTATAAAGCAACTCTATTAAGATTAGTGTGTGGTATAATCTTGTTTCTGTTTTCTGGTGGGGCTGGTTTATAAAATGGAGGCAATACAAACTACCTTTCTGGCTTGTTAATATCGAATAAGGCAGTGTGTGTGTAACATAGAGCGCCTAGTTAACAGGGCCCGTTGGTTGGGAGACAAAATTTGCAAGAGGTGATGTCAGCACTGAAAGCCACTCTCTTGCTATGCACACTGAGTCAGAGTGACAAAGAGTTCCACTCCTGTTGATTCTGTAATCTTGTGCCTGTCTGCACAGTGGAATTATCAGTAGGTTAAAAATGTCTGCACTCCCGAGATGAAAGAATTGTGAAGTGCTGTTCTCATCAGCTCTTTGAGACACAACAGAACCTACACAGGAAGCCTTCACTGCCCATCCCCACCTCCTGCTGTCTCTGGGCTCCCCTCCATGTGCCTGAGGGATGGTGAGAGCAGACTCAGAGCATCGCATGGATGTTCTGACCATTCTCCACTACTTACACCTGTTGGATTCTAGAAAACTCACTTAGCAGGGGGTGGGCGGGAACTCTGTGGGCTAAGTAAATTAGTGTCTTCTCTCTAAAGTCCAGTCCCTGGTGTGCGCTTTGAGGGACCCAGGTGTGCTTATGTTACAGCTGTTATCAACAATGACTTTATTGCTGACAGATGTTTCTTCATGAATTGAAGCATGGCAAAAATGAAGTGGTAGAAATATTGCTCAAAAGTGCTGGGTGATGGCGCACACCTTTAATCCCAGCACTCAGGAGGCAGAGACAGGTGGATCTCCGTGAGCTCCAGGCCAGCCTGGTCTACAAAGTTAATTCTAGAACAGTCAGAGCTACAGAGAGAAACCCTGTCTCAAAGAAATATTACTCAAAAGTTTAAAAGAGTGTAGATCTATATCTCTCATTGTTCTAGATAGTGCTTAGGAAACAAAATCGGTGTCCAAGATAAATCTTAATTAAGTGGTTTAACTGGAATTTGTAGGACTTTACCAAAAATATTACAGATAATATTTCATTTTTTCAGTATTAGTGAATCTTCTTTCTGCTAGGCTTTCCAGTTCTCCAGGAAGTGCTAAATATGTTGTTTTTGTTTTTAATACACACGGGAGAGTGTAGCTAGAAGTTTCTCGGGTCCCACCCAGCCCAGTTGTAATGAATTTCACCCACCCGAGTCCCACATTCAGCCGCTTGGTCCCAAGTAAACTCACAGAGGCTTATATTATTTACAAATTGTATGGCCGATGGCTCAGGCTTCTTGGTAGCTAGCTCTTATAACTTAGCTCAACCCATAACTATTAATCTATGTATCACCACACGTTCCATGGCTTTAACTGTGTCCCATTACATATTGCTCCTTGGATGGTGATTTGGCATCTCCTCTTCCTCTCCTCTTCTTCTCCTCTTCCTCTTCTCTCTCTCTCTCTCTCTCTCTCTCTCTCTCTCTCTCTCTCTCTCTCTCCCTCTCTCTTGGATTTTCCCACTTGGCCAATGGGAACGACACATATTCACAGCATACAGAAAGACATCCCACAGCAGGAGAGAGGATCTGGAGGTGTTGTGTGTCTCACAGAAGCTGACAGGAAGCTTACCTGGTGGGTCGCTCGCCTGGCGGGTCGCTCGCCTGGTGGATCGCTTGCCTGATGCAGAGTCAGGCAGAAGCTGGCCCTGCAGACATTCTCTTCCTGCCTCTGAGATGCCCCACCTGAGTCCCCCACGTGCTGCTCCTGCTCTGTAGAGGGAACAGCCATCTGGCAATGTAGGTTTCCTGTACAATGACTGCGGATTTCCCTGGACCTCCATGGGGCTTAGGACTTATTTCTTCTCTAGGTGTAATTCGTCACTTAGCCCCGATTTCATCCTTTCCAGACTTTTCTGTGGCCTTGTCTGTTAGTCTGTCATCCCGTCACCCTCCCAACTGGACCGTCCCACCTTCCCCAGTCCCATTTTAAGGTCCTTCTCCAGTATAGCTTTGTCACTGTGATGGAGGGTTGGATGCCAACTTGATAGGTTCTAGAGTCGCGGGCTGAGATGAGCCTCTGAACATGCCCACGGGGGTATCTTAATTGCATTAATTGATGTGCCAAGACCCACCTTAGTTTCCTGAACAGGGTATCCCTGGGCTACATAAACCGAGAAAGGAGGTTCAGCACTGCTCTGTATTCTCTCCCCTCTCTTTCTCTCTTTCTTTGCTTCTTTGTCTTTCTTTATTTCTTTATTTATTTTGAGTTTTTCAAGACAGGGTTTCTCTGCATAGTTTTGGTGCCTGTCCTGGAGCTTGCTCTGTAGACCAGGCTGGCCTCGAACTCACAGAAATCCGCCTGGCTCTGTCTCCCAAGTGCTGGGATTAAAGGCGTGCACCACCGATGTTATTGTAGAAGTGATGTGGCCAGCTTCTTCCCTGCCTCCTCCTCCACCTCCCACAGGATGGACTCTGTCCTTCTGGAACTGTGAACCAGAACAAACCCTTTGTCCTTTAAGTTCCATTTATGAGGGCGTTTGTCAAAGCAGGGAGAAGGTGACTAAGACCAAACCTTCACTTTGGTGTTTTCTTTTGATCTTTTGAGTGAGATCAGGTCTCATTATGTAGCCAAGGCTAGACTTGAACTTGCTCATTTGCCAGACCTGACCTTGATCTCCTGTTTGTCCCACATCTGCCTCCCTAATGCTGAGGCAGCAGTCATGGACCACCATGCCAGGATGCAGATCTTTCTCTGCCATCTTTTTATCTCAGCTCTCTCTCGAAGAACTTATTTATTTCATTTTGTTAATTTTCTGAAATTATATACCCTGGCTTCTTGTCACATTCTAAAAGCAACTTAAAATGTTAAAGCATAAAGGGAAATGAAGCTTCCATCCTGGATCTTTGTCCTCTAGACAGGTGGGCTTCCAGCCTGCAGGAAATTTTCCAGCAGCCGATTTAATCCGTGAAGAAAGCCCAGACTTTGAAACCAGACTTGGGATTGATGCCTAGTGTGCTTATTCTAGAGTCATGCCCTCAGGCTACACACTCAACTGTGATGACTAAATCCACTGCCACACTGGATTAAGAAATGCCTAAGGATTAGAGGGGCACACCTTTGGGTGTGTTCGCGAAGGCATTTCTAGAGAGGGTCAGCTGATGTGGGGAAGGGATACCCTGAGTGTGGAGGGTACCATCTTACGGGCTGGGGTCCCAGACAGAATAAAAAAAAAAAAAAGGAACCCCCCCATGTGCTTCCTAATCTGCTGAGATGTGAGCAAGGAGCCTCCTACACCTGCTACCACCCCTGTGACTTCCACCATGATGGACTGTGTCCCTCCAACAGTGAGCCACCCACCCCAATCGCCTCTTCCAGGCGTTTGACGATGACAGTGGAGAAAGCAGCTCATTGACTAGCCTTGTGGTCATGCCAGTTAAAGGAGAGTATGTTTACACAGGACTGTCCCTGGCCAGGCGGTGGTGGCGCACGTCTTTAATCCCAGCACACTGGAGGCAGAGCCAGGTGAATCTCTGTGAGTTCAAGGCCAGCCTGGTCTACAGAGTGAGTTCCAGGACAGGCACTAAAACTACACAGAGAAACCCTGTCTTGAAAAACCAAAAAAAAAAAAAAAAAAAAGCAAAGAACAAAGGAGTGTCCTTGGGTCTGATATGTCACTAACACGCAATGCTTCTTTGCCCCTTTTAGCCATTAACTCCCACTAGACTTGTCTTAGTGTCTTCTGTTGGTTTAGTAACATTTTTTTGCCAGATTGGTTTCATGTCTTCTGGAGGTCCTGTCTTACTCACCACATCCTAGCCTCCTGACCTCACGGCTACAATTCTGCCTGTGCACTGCCACCATCCTGTGACCCATGTGACACACAGAGAAGAGTGAAATGAGAATTTCAGGCCCTCAGGTTCCCGTAGCTCCTGGCCCTTTGCAACCTAAAAATCACAAGTACAATCTAGTGTGTTGGCACATTCCTGTAATAATAGCACTTGGAAGGCTGAAGCAGGAGAACTGCTGTAAATTTGATGTCATCCTGGGTTGCAAGGTGAAATCATGTCTCAAAAAACAAAACAAAATGAAAACCCACTACTAAACACACAGCCCTTTTGAGGCCCCTGTGCTGGCCAGTCTGGCTTCTTTCATTTGCTGATTTTTGCTGTCATTATTGTTGCCTTGGCTTGGATTTTAAAATTGCATTTATTGATTAATTGATTTATTAATTGGTTGTGTGAGCATGCCTGTGCCGTGTTTCCATGTGGAGATCAAAGACAGCTTGTGAGAGTCAGTTCTTTCCTTCACCTATGTGGGCTCTGGAGATTGTCCTGCTCGGCAGCAAGCACCTTTGTGTACTCACTACCCAGCAAGCATCTCAAACCCTTTGATTTTTGTTATTAATTTTATTTTATTATTTTTGTTCAGTTGTTTGTTTGGAAACAAAGTCTCACTATGTAGCCTTGGCTGGCCTGGAGCTGGCTACGTAGACCAGGCTGACTTTAGGCTCCTGCCTCTGCCCCCTGCAGAGGAGGACTACAGTTGTGCACACCATGCTGGTCAGACTTGGCTATCAGGTCCCTGTGTACTCAACAGAACAGGGCTCATGTCATAATCACTCTGAGCTCTTTTATTTGACTTGTTCTTAATATTGCATTCGAACCAGATGTCTGGTTGCCAGGAGTGTTCTCCAGAGTCTTTGTGGAAGCTGAGCAAGTTGTCTTCAGACCTAGAGCTGCCTGAGAATGAATTAGGGCTAAGACTTCAAAGAGCTGACTCTTGGGGGTTTTAATTAGAACTGCAGATCGCCTTGTCAAGCGGCAAATCAACGTGACTGTCGTGCTTGGCTCAATTGTAAGGGGTATCTTACCCGTGTCTCTATTCCCACTGGTGTCTTGTGCGACATGCAGCTACAGTAACTCGCTGTACAGGCTGGGTGGGTGCATGCAATGACCCATGTTCCACTGAAAGTTCCTGTCCGAGCACTTTTTCCTGACACTTGACAGTCAGAGCGGTTTTCCGCCGGGGGACTGTAGCTGTGAAAACTGAGGCGATTCTGGTTATTTGTCACGTGCTTTGACCTCACAAAGAACATGCGAAGTGGGGTACAGGGGTGCACACCTGCGGTCTCAGCAGTTGGGGAGCTGAATCAGAAAGATCAGAAAGTTTAGTTCAGCCTGGGCTACAGAGTCAGTCTACAAAACAAAAAAAAGGGAGGTCTGTATCACAGTTCCTCCTGCATCATAGAATTACAGGGATTTTGAAATTTCTAGACTTACTCTCTGAACTCCAGTCAGAACTGTGTTTACAGAGTCCCTCAAGAGAGGTGTTGGTTTTTGATAGTTAGAGAATGTACAGGTTCCTCCAGTAATCTAGGGCTGTCAGAATAATCTCACCAGACATTCCTCCTTCCCTCCCCGCTTACTGATTTGTTTGCTTGTTTAGTGTACGTGTCTGTGAATGTAGATGGTGCATGCCATCGCACACATGTAGCGAATGAGGGCAATCAGATGGAATCTCTTCTCTCCGTCTACTATGTGGGTCCCCAGGACCGAATTCAGGTCATAAAGCTTGGTGACAAGTGCCTTTACCTGCTACACCATCTAGCAAGCCCTGACATTTCTTTCTTTCTCTCCTGCTCTTTGATGGCACTTTTGAACAGGGCCACTCTGCATAATTATTTTGCAAAGTTCCTTTTTATTCAAGAAAATGTATTTAAAATTTTAGGAAATAGAGTTATTAACTTGTATGTCCCTGTCTGGTAGGGCATTCCTGGGCATCAAAGCTGCTGGCATTGATTTACTGATAATTTTCTTGGAATACACATTCTGTCTAAACTTGAAGTACAAACAGTCGCGCTCCAATTATGGTTTCCATTCTTCCTATTTGAATAGGAATGTAACTACACTCACAAGTTTCTGTGGCTTCTAGAAAACACCTGAGGAAGGTGGGATAAAGGAAAAAAGATTGTTTGTCTCATTGATCCAGAGGCCTGGAGCCCATGGTAAGCTGCCCCCATAGCTTTCAGCTTGAGGCAAGATTGAACAGTATGGGAAGGAGGTGAGATGGAGTAGAGGGACTCACCTCCTGGTGGCCAGGAAACAGAGAGAACTAGGCAGAGGAGAAGTCAGGATACCCATTCATTTCCTCCAATCAGGTCCCACCTTTCCCAGTATGCACTGCCTCCTAGTAATCCATTCAATTAGGAATCCATTAATAGATTAGTCTATTGATCTGGCCAGTGCCCTCCTGATCCCATCACTCCCACAAAGAGCCACAGTCTGGACCTTGAGTTCAGTACCTGCACCTTTTGGGGGGTACTTTGCAGCTGAGCCATAACAGAAGTATCTTCAGATTCTTTTGATTTATTCTGGAAAGTAAAGTGTTTATCTAATTATTTTTTATCAATAAAAAGTCAGGAGTCAGATATTGGAGTAGGAACCTGAATGGTCAGAGAAGGGCATCAAGGTGAGCAGTGACCTCCTCTCTCCTTCCTCTATCCAAAAAGGCCAAGGATCTTTCTAAGCGTCATCCTACTACTTCCTGTGTCTCTCTTTCTGTCCTTGGTCCTCCAAAACCTCTATGGCTAATTTTGGTCAGCTAGTAGCCAGCTCTGCCCTCTGATTCAAAGCAAACTTTATTTATTTATCAGGAGTATCAGAGTGCGATCAAAATATCCCACAACAGGAAAGTAGGATCATAAAATATCTCTTATGAGACATTTTTGTGCACTGTGAAATAATGTGTATATAGTAGTATAATTTTTGGATTCTCAAATATAGATTCATTTCTACTGTAGTTTTTTAAAAGGTTTCCCATCTCCACGCTGCTGTAGGTGTGGGAGCATGAGAACAAAGTCAGGATACATGCACTCTCTGCTCTCACAAACGCACAGGAGATGATGCTGTACACAAACCTTCTCCAGGCTTTATTACTATATCTCACCCGTCATGTGCACCATGCATGGCACTGAGGTAAAAAAATTTAACAAATAGCCGGGCGGTGGTGGCGCACGCCTTTAATCCCAGCACTCGGGAGGCAGAGCCAGGTGGATCTCTGTGAGTTCAAGGAAAGGTGCAAGGCTACACAGAGAAACCCTGTCTCGAAAAACCAACCAACCAATCAAACAAAACAAAACAAAAATATATATATGTATACAGGGACTTCAAAAATGGTTTAACTGAACTATTTAGAATTCCATGCTTTAAGGAATGCTCAACTTGTATTTATGCCTCCAAAGACAGGGCAGAAAGACTAATTCAGAGATGAGTCAAACCTGTAAGCCAGACCAGACTGAGGCACAGCAAGGGCAAGATTCTCATTCACTGACCAAGCTGAAGCATTTGAAAACCTCAGGGCCAATTATGTGAACTCTGGGAACTGTTAGGAGGACGACCTCGGCCACGTGGCTGCTAGAAAGAATACCTCTTTTCTTTCCATAGGCTTCCAGAACTAGTTCTCATGAATGCCTGGAATTTTTGGTGCAGTGTTCTTTAAAGTCCTGTCAGGGGGTTGTGCCCTTGCCCACCTCCCACACCCTCTGTCCTTTTTTCAGTGAGCTTCAGTAGTGTTTGCTTTTGGATGCTTGTAGTGGGTCCATAAATCCTTTGTAAGGTTCAGGTTAGTCATGTGACTCAAGAATTTTCCTTTTAAAATGCAAATGTACTGTAAAAAATCTAGGAAGAGAAAATGCTAAGCTGGACATGGCAATGTGCTAGAGTCCTCTGAAAGAAGGGAACCTCAGTTGAGAAAATGCCCCCTAAGATCCAGCTGTAAGGCATCTTCTTAATTAGTTATCAGTCGGGGAAGGTCCAGCCCATTGTGGGTGGTGTCATCCCTAGGCTTGTGGTCCTGGGTTCTATAAGAAGGCAGGTTGAGCAAGCCAGGGGAAGCAAGCCAGTAAGCAGCACTCCTCTATGGCCTCTGCATCAGCTCCTGCCTCCGGGTTCCTGCCCTGTTTAAGTTCCTGTCCTGACTTCCTTCAGTGATGAACAGCAATGCTGAAGTGTAAGCCAAACAAACCTTTTCCTCCCCCACTTGTGTTTTTGTTCACGGTGTTTCGTCACAGCAATAGAAACCCTAACTAAGACACCTATCTAAGAAAGAATGCTCATACAGCTAAAGTAGGTGCCCACAGAGTTAAATGTCAGAGGAAAGATAGGTTCCCGGGGGTTCTTTCCATAATCATCAGGTGCAACCCCAAGATTAGAGACAACCCCTCTCGAACCTTCAACCCCAGCTGAAACCCTAGAAGCCATCATTGCCACAGAGGGAAGGTCAGAGGTAAACTAAGGGACAGAAGATGTACTTGGAGTCTGTACTTCTGAAAGGATATTTGATTAAACTTAATGCCGACCCCATAGGAGACACCACATCAAATAAACCTGCTGGAGTTATGTTGTTGCTGTAATTGAGCTACTGCTGTGGTTTATGCTCATTGTTCATAATGAAGCTGATTGGCCAATAGCTGGGCAGGAAGAGATTGAGAGCAAGAGCCAGGCTAGGAGAATTCTGGGAAGAGGAAGGGCGGAGTCAGGAGTCGCCAGGCAGATGCAGAGGAAGCAAGACGAGATTGTCATGTTACCAAGCCCTGTGGCTAAACATAGATAAGAATTATGGGTTAATTTAAGTGTAAGAGATAGTTAGTAATAAGCCTGAGCAACCAGCTGGGCATTTATAAGTAATATTAAGCCTCTGAGTCAATTATTTGGGAAGTGGCTGCTGGCTATTTGGGAGTTGATGGTGGGACATAAATTTTTGCTGACAAGCTCCATTGTGTTTTGTTTTTTTTTTTCTCTTAGCTATAGTCCTCACAATGGATTGGCCCTAAATCGTGTAAAAAAAATTAAATTGAGCATGGCAGTAGTTTAAGAAAACTATTTCCAGGTTCTGCATCACTTACACACCTCTTGGGCAATAGTGCTCATTAAGAAATAGTTATCAGGGCCAGCAAGAGGGTTCAGAAGTGAAGGGATTTGCTGTGCAAGCCAGGTAACCTGAGTTTGATGCCCAGAACCCAGGTGAGGGTGGAAAGAGAGAACCAGTTCCACAGAGTTGTCTTCTGACTGCCACACCTGTGCCCACACATCATATGCACAGTAATAATAAAACAGTGTTACAGTTATGAAATGGCTATCCATTTTCAGGCAGAGCCATGGGCAGGCCTGTTGTCCAACTATCTAGTGGTCTTATAATAAAAAATCCCAAACCAGATATTGGGGTGAAAGCTGAGAGATCAGAGAGGCAGAGCAGCCCACCACTTGTTCTTACTGCTACAAAATCCTCAGTCTAAAGAGAGTGAGTTCTTGTCTCCTCACGCCTTATACACCTTTCTCTGACCAGACATCACTTCCTGGGATTAAAGGTTTTTATCCTTCCCAGTCCTGGGATTAAAGGTGTGTGCCACCACTGCCTGGCTCTGTTTCCAGTGTGGACTTGAACTCACAGAGATCCAGATGGATCTCTGCCTCCAGAATGCTAAGATTAAAGGCATGTGCTACCACTGCCTGACCTCTATGTCTAATCTAGTGGCTGGTTCTGTCCTCTGATCCTCAGACAAGTTTATTAGGGTACACAATATATCACCACACAGGCCATCTCTTTCCTGGCTTATTCATTAAAAAGCAGAAATCCTTTATACTTGAGGAAAAGCTACAAAGGCTTCTGTGGTGGCTTGAATAGGAAGGCCTCACAGACTCATGGGTTTCCGTGTTTGTCCCATAGGGAGTGGCACTATTAGAAGGTGTGGCCTTGTTGGAGGAAGTGTGTCACTGTGGGGGTGGGCTTTGAGGTCTCCTATGCTCACAGGTGCCCAGTGTGACACATAGTTTCCTTCTGCTGCCTGTGGATCAAGATGTAGAACTCTCAGCTAACTCTCCAGCACCATGACTGCCTGCATGCTGCCATGTTTCCTGCCATGACAACAATGGACTAAACCTCTGAACTGTAAGCCAGCCCCAGTTAAATGTTTCCTTTTTCAGAGTTGCTGTGGTCATGGTGTCTCTTCACAGCAACAGGAATCCAAACTAAGTTACTGTAGAGAGAGAAAAGAGCTCTGCCACCATTCTGGAAAGACTACGAGGAATTTGGGGATCTGCTGGCCCTGCTAGCTGGGTTAGCTTCAGCATGCTCCAAATGGAAGCAAGGAGGTGGCTAGGAGAACCGCCCCTCAGAGTAGAATACAGTGCCTGAACTGCCTCTTAGTTCTACATGCACTTCTCGTCTCTAAATCTGTCTGTGTTCCTTGGCCTCTCAGCAACGCTTGATGGGCAGTTCCAACTTGCCAGTTCTATTAAAGATTGTGTGGAGAAGTATGGGGAGGGAGCCAGGGATGACATCATACACATTAGCCCCAGAGTCAGTTCTACCTCAGACATGGCTGCTGCTGTGACTGTCACCTCAGGCCGGGACCAGAGCCAAACTCTACCCTCAGATGGCTCTGAGCTGCTCAACTGGAATAATTCATTAGAATAATAACAGTTCATGAAGGCACCCAGCAGAGAGCAGAGCAGTTGGGTGGGGGTCACAATGAAGGACCCTGGTCCTCGCGCTGACACCACCAGCATCTTACCCCCAGGGCCACTCTGCAGCTCCACTCCCTTTTCTGTGTCTTCATTTCTTCACCCCAAGAGGACAGAGTTTCATGTTTTTTAAGAAGGTTTTTTGTACAACAAACAACAGTTATAAAGGGAAAGGCTAGAAAACTGGGCTAAACTAAAATTAAGAACTATGTAAAGCAGACACCCTGAAGAAAACAGTGGCTGGGTTACAGGCTATGAAAAATAAGTTACACAAATCAATAATAAACGCCTCGTATAAAAATGTACTAAGGGCTGTGGAGGTGGCTCAGTGGGTTAAGGTCCCTGCTACCTGAGTCTGATGCCCTGAACGCATGTGGTGGAAGGAGAGAACTGACTCCTGCAAGCTGTCCTCTGACCTCATGCACATGCCCCACTGTGGGAGGCCAGCTCCCACCTTTTCAAGGGTTCTTAGGAGGAGGAGAGAGGGGTAAGAAAATATTAGATAAAAGGATAGTGAGGAAGAGAAAGACACACAGGATAACTTCAGGAGGACCTGGGTCAATACCCAATGGCCTTTTCCATTTATTCAAAAGGGCTTTTTATAACAATGCCAAGGGGTGGGGCAAAAGACCTCCCCCTTGCTAGATCAAAGCACACTGCACAGCCAAGTGTAGACCATCCAAACACCTGGTAACAACGCCCATGGTCAAATCATCCCATTATGCAGCCCTGCTAGGTAAAGCAAGGTCAGATTCTCAGACCCTGAGTAAGTTCTCACTAGGAAACCTCTGTGTGTTTCTACACCCTACCCTCAATAAATAAATGAGAAACTTTTAAATTTTATGTACTAAGAAGTCTTACAAATTAATAAAGAAAAAGACAACTCAGGAAAATAAGCAGGTTATTTCAATAGGACACCTCACAAATCCAAGTGTCCAGTGAATACATGAAAAGGGGGAAGAACCTAGCGGTAACAATTGAATTCATTCTAAGTTCAACAGAGGTAGAACCCTAACCCAGTAGGGAGAAGATGACAAGGTCCAGGACTGGAGAGATGGTTCAGTGGGTAAGAGCACTTATTGCTCTTCCAAGGGACCTGGGATCAATTTCCAATACCCACACTGGGCAGATTACAATTGCCTATAACTCTAGCCCCAGGGACTTTTACTTCTGGCTTTACTGGGACACACATGCAAGCATGTGCTCAGACACAGGCATGCACACGTACACACGGGTTAGGAAGAGGGTAATTAAAAAAGAAAAGTCCAACAGCAGCATTGTACCGGAAAGAGACAGAGCACTCATCTCTCTCATGCCACAGATGCGGTGTGTATAGGTATGAACAAATTAAGGCTATGTAATATTCCCTAATGTGTGGTACTCTGTAATCATTAGTAGACATGTAAACCCTTACTTGCATCCATGTGTACAATAAAGTTCATTAAAGTGTTATTTCTATTAACCAAAGTAGGACATGATCCAAACTTCAACCAACAGTAAATAGATAAATAAATTGTGGCACATTCATTCAGTGACATTGACCCACATGGCTGAAAGGAATTAATTTCAGATGGAAACAGCCTTGATACTTCTCAAAAGCCAGACATGGAGGCTGGGGATATCTTTCCACAAGACAGTGCTTGCCTAGTCCCGATCGGCCCCTATGGATTAGTTCTTCCCCTTCACTGTGACGAAATCTCTGACAAGAAACAAATTGAGCAGGACTGGCTTACTACAGCTCCCATTTGAGGGGTACAGCCCACCATGGTGGGACTGGCTTCTGTCTGTGGCAGTAGGGGCTGCTTGCTCACACCTCAGTGGACCATGAAGTTGAGGAAGAGGAATACAAGTGCTCAGATGGTGTCTTAAAGTTTGTATTGCTGTGAAGAGACATCATGACCACAGCAACTCTAATAAAAGAGAAATGTTTAATTGAGGTGGCTTACAGTCTCAGAGGTTTAGTCCCTTATCATGATGTGAAACACGGTAGCATGCAGGCAGACATGGTGCTGGAGAAGGAGCTAAGAGTCCTATATCTTTGATCCTCAGGCAGCAGGAAGTGAACTGAGACACTGAGTGTGGCTTGAGATCTCAAGCCCTCCTCAACAGTGACACACTTCCTGCAACAAGGCCACACCTACTCCAACAAAGCCACACCTCCTAATAGTGTTACTCCCTTTGGGGGCCATTTTCTTTCATACCTCCACAGATGGAGCATGGAAGACAGTGGTGCTGAGCGTGATTTGATGAATTGTCCAGGGCTGGCTCAAGAGGTTACAGAGGGGAAGAATTTTAGTATATTGCCTAGAAATCATTCTTGTGATATTTTGGTGAAGGAAGTGGCTGCCCTTTGCCCTTGTCTGAGAGTCTACCTGAGGCTAAAGTGAAGAATTTTGGATTAATTCCATTGGCAGAAGAAATCTCTAAACAGCCTAGTATAGATTCTGTCATATGGTTTTGGTGGTAACTCTAATGAAGATTTATAATGAAAGGAGCAAGCTGAGCCAGGAGAAATATCTGAGGAGAAAAAGGGTACCAGAAAATGGAATAAATACTCTGTTCTAGGAGATAAACATATTAAGAAATGGAATAAAGGGAGTGGAGACCTCGGGGCAAGATCCCACCCAGCTAAGTTTCTGACTTGTAAAAAGGAACTAAAGAAAAGCTTAGAGCCGGCAATGGTGGTGCTGCCTTTAATCCTAGCACTGGGAAGGCAGAGGCTGGCAGATCTCTTGAGTTTGAGGCCATCCTGGTCTACAGAGAAAGTTCCAGGACAGCCAAGCTTAGACAGTGAAGGACAGAAAGCTGATGAAGGTAATTGAATAAGGGGACCATGTTCCAGCCCCAGCAAACAGCAGAACTTGCCAGCTTCAGCCACGTGGTTCTAGCTTTAGAGTTAAGATAGAAGAAAGGGGTTGTGGAATAAAGCTGCTGAGGCCAGGCATGTGTCAGGGGTGTCCCTGAATGGAGGAGGCCTAGTAGAGAGGCCATTGTGTGAAGCTGTGAAGTTGAAGGCTAGATTGCCTTGGAGACCCCAAGATGTTAGAGATGCCAGAGTCATGAGATGCCTACTGAGGAGAACTGCTGACAGGGAGTGGAACCAGTCCAAGAGAAAGAAGTGTGTTTTAGTCAACAAATCTGAACATAGTTGGAGATCAGAAAAGAGCTTGACATCAGAAATGGAGATGCAGAGTTTGGAGTTTGCCCAGCTGGTTTTTGATCTTGCTTTGGTCTAGTATTTCCTCATTATGCTCCCTTTCCTGCATTTTGGAATGGTAAAGTATATCCTGTGCCATTATATGTTGGAAGTATGTGATCTGCTTTTTGATTTTGATTTTTACACGGGGTTACCGTTAAGAGATTGCCATGATTCTCAGAAGAGACTTTGGACTTTGAAACAAGTTTGAGATTATTATATAAACTATGGGAACTTTTGAAACTGGACTGATGTGTTTTTTGCATTGGGATGTGGCTATAAGCCTTTGGGGGCCAGGGAGTGGAATGTGGTGGTTTGAAAGAAAATGGTCCCAAAGGGAGTGGCACTATTAGGAGGTGTGGCCTTATTAGAGGAAGTGTGTCACTGTGGGGGCGGGCTTTGAAGTCTCTTTGCTCAAGCTTCCCTCAGTGTGACAGTCAGTTGACTTCCTGTTACCTGCAAGATGTAGCACTCTCAGCTCCAGCACCACATCTGCTTGCACACTGCCATGCTTCCCGTCACAATAATGGACTGAACCTCTGAAACTGTAAGCAAGTCACCCCAATTAATTGTTTTACCTTATAAGAGCTGCTGTGGTTATAGTGTCTTTTCACAGAAATAAATATGTGTACTATGCATATAACAAAAGGATCCAATTTTATTTTACTTTTTGGGTTATTTTAGTTTAACTCTGTGTGATGTATGTGCATGTGTACATACATGGTTTCTCATGTGTGGCCACAGCACATGTGTGCATGGGGGACAGAGTTTCAGAAGGCTTTCTCAATTGCTCTCCACCTTATATACTGAAGCAGGGTCTCCCGCTTGGTCTAAAGCACACCAATCTGGCAAACTCAGCTAGCAAGCCTGTTCTGGGGTTCCCGTCTCCTTCTGTGCTGGGATTACAGACAGGTGACACGCTAACCTGCCAATTATGTGTGTGCTAAGGATCTAAATCCCAGTTTCACACTTGTGCAGCATTTGCTTTACCTACTGAGCTCTCCTTGGTCCCCCTTTTGTGGATTTTGAAAGGCAGGTCTGCAGCCCCGGTTGGTGTCAAATTCACTATATAATTGATGCTGGCCTTGAACTCCTAATGTCCTTCCTCTGTCTCCCAAAGCCACGATCCAGGCACGAGCCAACACATTCAGCTTAAATTTTATTTTAAAGACTCTAATTTCTACAGTCCTATGTATGTCAAACGTTTATTATGAAACAGGTGAAACCCAAAAGGGATTTCAAAGCTATAATGGACTGTGTGTCCACATAGTTGCTCTTTCTGTGAACAGCAATAGGGAATGCCTACAAGGGCCAAAGGCTGCTCTTTACGGCAACAGTGCTGGCGTACCATATCCCGGTGGAAATAACGTGCTCCAGGGGCAGGTGGCTACTGGCCAAAAGCTCTGCACAAAGCAACCAGTCCTGTCTGGACCAGCTCCGCTTGGAAAGTGGAACCAGATGACTTAACTATTTCCTTTTTTTAAAAAAAAAAATTGGCCAGCAGTGCTCACTGATAGGACTTTGCATCAAAATATGCAATGATGAAGTCAGAAAACCCAAGGTAAGGTTGAAGCCCAAGGAGACACCTGTGAGTGAAGACTTGGAGTAGCTCAAATGGCCACGTCTGTGCTGGCCTAAGGCTCACACGTTCCACACAGTTGCTGTTTCTCATTGGCAGCTGCTATAACCTGATCAGTAGCAATATTATACACACTGAATTTCTGAGAGTGTTTTATTTAAAATCCTATCCTTAGGGGTTCCATGGAGGGATCTTAAATTTCAGGTACCCTACATCCAAATTGTGTTATCTATTATTATTTATAAGCTAATGAAGTCACTCCTAAAGCTGTTCTCTCTTTGGTGGTTTAGTGGCATGAGTAGAGATGGGCATCTCTCTGGAAAATGTTTACGTGTCTCTCTGGATTGACTTTTAGACTTTGAACCTGAGAATGACCTACAATGTCCTCCTTCTCCCTACTGCCAATCAGCCTCCTGGGCCCCTGACAGCATCTAAGCCTTTATATGTCATCAGGTTTGGACTTGGTAGAGCTCATGGGTCGAGCCCTTGCCTGCATGGATGCCAACTCTGGATTTGATCTTCAGGACCAAGAAAGATTAAAGTTTGCAGATTCTGTGTGTCTTGCTGACTTTTCTTTGGCTGTGATAAAATACCACAACCAAGGCAACTTATAAAAAAAGAAAGCTTTTAATTTGGGGCTTATGGTTCCAGATGGTTAGAGCCCAGGACCATCATAGCAAAAAACATGGCAGCAAGCAGGTGGGCATGAACAATGTTCATAACATCTTGTGTTTATGTGTGTGCACATGTTCACAAATGTGCAAACACCTATGTGTTCACTGCATGTGTGTAAGGGCCAGGCGTCAACTTGAGTGAAGGCACTGTCCACCTTGGTTTTTGAGACAGGGTCTCTCACTGGCCTAGAACCAAGCTGAATGGTGAGCTCCAGGAGTCCACTGGTCTCTGCCTTGTCAGCACTGAGATTACAAGTACACATTACCACATCTGGCTTTTTTTTTTTTTTTTACAGGATTTTTTTCTCCCTAGCTCTGGCTGTCCTGGAACTTGCTCTGTAGACCAGGCTGGCCGACAACTCACAGAGATCTGCCTGCCTCTTCTTCCTGAGTGGTAGGATTAAAGGTGTGTGCCACTACTATCTGGTGTATTGTTCTGATTTTTATACACCACGGAGGCCATGGTGGCCAACGAATAAAAACATTACTTGGGGAGAACAGGAATTGGCTGTTATGATGGGTGGGTGTTGATTGTCAACTTGACAGAATCTAGAATCACATGGGAGATGGGAATTATTTCAATTTTGTTTTCTGATGTGTGAAAACATCTTAAATGTAGGCAGAGCCCTTCCTTGGACAACAGACCCTGGACTGTACAAAGGGGAGGGAGTGAACTTACAGCTGGTCTGAATGGCCCTTGCTTCTTGACTGTGGCTTCAGTGTGACCCCATCCATGATGGACAGTAACCTTGAAGTATGAGCCAAATAAACCCTTCTGCATTGGGTTGCTGTTGTTGAGATATTTTTATCACAGCCATGAGAAAAGACACTGAGACACCTGCTTCGAAAGGAAATACAGGCCCTTTTGTAAGATGAATTGCTAAACAATCTTATTAATAAAAAAACCCTGGACCAGATATTGGGATGAAAACTGAGAGATCAGATGAATAGGACAATCCACAGACAACCTCACCTTACCAACTCCTCAGCCTCCAGAGAGCTACTTCCTGTATACCCACACCTATATCCTTTCTGTGCCCTGCCATCTCACTTCATCTCTCCACCCAGCTACATCCTGTCTGTCTGTACAGACCTCCAGACCTCTATGGTTAACTAGTGCTGGGAATTAAAGGCCTGTGCCACCACGCCTGGCTCTGTACCCAGTGTGGCCTTAAACTCACAGAGATCCAGATGAATCTCTGCCTCCCAGTGACAAGATTAAAGGCATATGCTATAATTGCCTGACTTCTATGTTTAATATAGTGGCTGGCTTTTTCCTCTGATCTCCATGAAAGCTTTATTTGTTAGAGCACAGACAAAAATATCACCACATTTCCCCTTTTTTGTCTAAAATAAAAAATTATAACTAATATAAAAACTATATAATAAGTACAATAACTATATACAATATATACAGGCAATAAATACATCAACAATGCCTAGTCCATTTCCATTTGACAAATTCAGTGAAAGTGTTACATTATTTATCCTATCTTTGTGAATCCAAAGGATTGTATCTAATTTACCTTCTATCCTAATTTGCACTACCAAAACTATCTTTCGATGTCTTTCAGACTTATACACTTTACACCTCCTAGTGAGTTTCTTTTCTGAATTTCTTAACAAGGAAAACTATAACTATCTAATCTTCAAGTCCCTCAGAGACTCGAGAAGGAAATATTAACTGAGTAAGGAGGAAGTACAAACAAGCAACTTCTAAAAAATGAGTTATGAAAGAAACAGCTGGCTGCCTGGACAGTCACCTGAGGTTTCTCTGCATGTTGGGGCATCCATCTTTGGTCTACAGGCCTAGCATATCTGACAGACTCATCTGTGAAGCAGGATTTTCTAAAGAGCCTTCCTACCTGATCTTGGCAAGGGTCAGCAGTCCTTTGTTTTGTGTCCTGCTTGTCCATTTTGGACAGCATACTGTCTGCAGTCAATGCAAGAGCACTTTCTTGCCCAGTGGCTAACTTGTGCCACAATGAAAGTTAACTCCATGCCCATTATCTCTGAAGTAGATTGGTGCTGCCAGGAGCAGACATGTCTCATTGTCATATAAAAATGAAAAAAATTTTATTAAAACATCTTAAATGCCATATAGATCTCTGAAGTATTTGAAGATGATCTATCTAAAATACATCTCTGCTTGACCTTGAAAACATACCTAATATGACTACAAGTTCAATTGTAATGACTAACTACTAACTTTCATTTCTTTATATCCTATTTAGTTGGTAATAGTAACTTTCAAGACTAGCAATTTGCACTACATTGTTAAATGAACTATATAGGTACAATACCTGAACAAGATTAGAAATACATGTACAGTATTTTCTAACAAAATCAATCTCAAATTTGTATCAATATACATAATTTGTATACAATATAAAAAATCCAGTCCAATGTAAAATATTTAAAATTGGTAGTTGCCTTTTAAAAGTAGATCCAATAATCTACCTTTTTATCTCTATCACCCTTCATTGAAGGCGCTCCTCTGTGTGTATACAGTAAGCGGCAGTCGCCACTTCCTCTACTACTGAACCAGGCTCTGGGCGCAGTGCCTGCTGGGACAAGAGCCCTCACAGCTGAGAGGCGAAGACCTCCTCAGCTGTCCTCACTCACAGGGAATGCCTAGAATTTCCCACACAGAAATGATCAGCTTTTTTCCCCTGGCCTTTTAAAATACCGCCCCCCTTTAAATCATAATTGCTAATAAAAACAGCCTTGCCATCATTTGACCTGAGGTTTCCAAAGTATTGCCTGAAGAATCTAATTTAATCAAAGAAACCTTTGGTTGTGGGTTCTCTCATGGGGAACTGACCCTCTGTCACATGTCCGGCTCACCCAGACATCAACAACAGTATGAACCACCATCCTGTTAAATGACGGTGGTTTCCTTGGCAAACTTGTCATGTGATGGCGATTCTGTGGGTCTGGGAATGTAGCTCCCCTGGTCCAGTTAGTCTAGCCGGAGTGCAGTCCTGGCTTCAATCCCTAGCATCGTATCAATTGCCCATGGTGGTGCCTGTAAATCCAGCACTTTGGAGGTAGAGACTGGAGGATTATAATTTCAAGGCCCTCTTTCACTACATAGCAATTTAAGGCTAGCCTGTACAACATGAGACCCGATCTAAAAACAAAACAAAAACAAAAAACCCAAAAAAAAACCACAGAATGACAGACATGACCGCGAGATTTCCTCTCATTTAAGAAAACTGTTTTCCTTTCTATTCATAAAATAAAATCTTGCATACTTTTTACCTCTATTAATTAAATCACCTTAGGGAAAATTTTATGTTAATTATTTAATATATACATTGAATTATCTCCTTTCAGGCCATATTAAAAATGGAAGTCAAGGACTGGCAAGATGGCTCCATGGGTAAGGTGCTTGCTACCAGGCCTGACAACCTGAGTTTGGTCACCAGGACCACAGGGAAAAGAGCGCCAATGCTCCAAGTTATCCTCTGACTTCCACACGCACACAGTGCACCCGTGTACCCCATACATACATACACACCCATGTACACAGTGCACCCGTGTGCCCCATACATACATACACACCCATGCACACTGTGCACCCATGTGCCCCATACATACATACACACCCATGCACACAGTGTGCCCGTATGCCCCCATACATACATACACACCCATGCACACAGTGCACCCATGTGCCCCCATATATACATACACACCCATGCACACTGTGCACCCGTGTGCCCCATACATACATACACACCCATGCACACAGTGTGCCTGTATGCCCCATACGTACATACATACCCATGCACACAGTGCACCCATGTGCCCCATACATACATACACACTCATGCACACAGGGCACCTGGACGCCCCCATACATACATACACTATATAAATGAATAAATAAATGTTTTTAAAGGTATTTTTTAAGTGAAATCGAAACATTGTGGTGAATTCTCTTTCTATATTGCTGTCCCTAGGTGATCAAATTGTAAGGTTCAGGATTAGTGGGCTCCCTGGAGCCCCATCTCTGAGCCCAGCGTCAGAAAGCTTCTGTCACATGTGGCTTGTAGAAAAGGAAGGTGAGCTGCAGGCAGAGCTAGGGCCACATCTCCGTCTTCTGTGTCTGGTGCCTTTCTCTGTCTGCTGGCTCAGTCTTCAGCCTTGAAACGGAGACTAAGGCCATCATCCCAGGTGCCAACTGCAGACACAGCACCAGAGGATCCAGAAGGTGACATCACTATCCCTCTCTGTGCATCACCCAGGATGGCATTTCCCAAAGCTCCAAGGCAGATGTCCACCTTAGGAGAATTACGTTACGTCAAAATCAGTCTGTGGCTGGGGAACATCGTGATTGCTAGAACACTGAGACCCAGAACTGTACCGCTGAGGCGAATACTCCTGGCAGCCCTTGCCCTGGGAATAGGAACCACAATAAAAGTGGAGTTCTGTTAGGATGAAAAGGCAGAGAAATTGGCTATTGATTAGGCCAACACCATGGCCATTTCGTGAAGTGGAAATAGGGATTGTGGGAACTGCACAAAATGCAAAGCCATAAGCTACCAGGACTCCTTTGCCAGGTACGGTGGTACACACCTGTGATACCAGCACGCAGGAGGCTGAGGAGAAAATGGCCTCCGGGTCCTAGTTTGCATTCTACTGTAGTGATAAAATACCATGACCAGAAGCAACTTGGGAAGGAAAGGGTTTATTTGACTTACATGGCTCATGCACAATCCACCATAAAGGGACGTCAGGGCGCAGGCTGTGGAGGAGCGCTGCTTACTGGCTTGCTCAGCCTGTTTCCTTATACAAGTCAGGACCGTCTACCCAAGGGTGGCACCAACCACAGTGGGCTGAGCCTTCCCACATCGATCGTTAATCAAGAAAACATCTCACAGATTGGCCTACAAGCCAATTTGATGGAGGCATTGCTCAGCTGAGGGTCTCTCAACCTAGACGGCCCTAGCTTGTGTCGAGTTGATAAAAACCTAACCTGCACACTGAACTACATAGTGAGTCATAGTCACTGGGCTACACAACATCCTGCCTCAAAAGAACAAAATGAATCAAAAAAGATTCTGCAGACGAAATACAATTTACCGAAAAAAAAAGTTAATTTAATACATGCATGGAAATTTAATGTTTTATCACATGATGCTAGGAGTAGGTTATATGTTTCAAATTTAATACCTCAGTTAAACATGAGCCTCAGTTTCACCATGTGCTATTCTGGTATGGTGGCTATGTGTTACCAATTCACTTATATATATGGATAATCTTTATTTTCCAGAGGCTTGACGTGAGACCAGCTTTTGTTTTTGTAGGGAGCTACTGGGAAATGGGAGGCTGGCTTGGTCTCTGCTGCTTTATCACCCTACATGGTAAACACAGAATGTTCCCAAACCTGTGACATCATCGCCCATTACACCTTTGCAAATAGTTCTTGCATTATCAAATGGAAGCAGAAAAATGAAAGGAGGAACAAACAGATTCTCCTTTCTAGCAAATCAACTAAGACTTTCAAAGAATTATATTTGCTTTTCAATTCAAAATGTAAATGTTTTTGACTGTCAAAGCCTTGGAGTTTGTTTTTATAATTAGATCATCTCTGGAGGTCCTTGGTGTTTACTATAGAGACATTTGCTTGCATATTTAATACAGAGAAGCATAAAGTGAATTCATTTCCTCTTGTCCATTGGTAATTACCTCTTGCTTATTTGGAGAAAATTCAAAGTAAATGCCCCAAGGGCTAGAAACAAAGGTCTTTAAAACCTCTAGAAATATGCTCAAACAGCAATTTTTACTTACAAGCAAAAATTTTAAAGTTGTGTGACATCAAAGCCAGAAAAACTATGCAAACCCACAGGAAATGTAAAAGCATTCTTCACGCTGATTCAGTTCTGTCCAGTTTGATTAAATAAATACATTGCAAAAGACGGGGAGGTTGATGAGGTCATGGCTGAAGACAGCAGCTGTGAGACTAGGGAGAGAAACATCTCTGCCTAAGACGAAAGGAGAACTCTTCCACACAACATGAAAGCTCATCACATCCAGGCTTCTGGTCACCTTCATCTTCTCACCAGGTTTTGTCAGCAGATGCCATGTGAAATTTCCTGTGTCCTTCACATCACTATTCTGTCTGTCCCAACGTTTTGTTCTCTGTAGTCAAAATGTTTAAAAAGTAGTCTATAGTAAGCAGACATACATCCTTAGCCTGGCATTTATTTTTATTGTATATTTAATTATCATACCCATCTAGTCACCATGGAAACAGACCTCTGAGTGGGTCTGAGGGTGTCTCCAAAGAGGTTTAACCCAGCATTCATCTCTCTGATTCCTGTCTGCAGACACGATGTGACCTGCCATGCAAGCTCCTGCTGTCATGTTCCCACCATGATCAACTTAACCCTCAAACTGTGAGCCTCAATAAACCCTTAATTTGTTTTTGTCCAGTGTTTGTCATAGTGATAGGAAAAGTAGTGAACATACTTCCCTTTTTTTTTTTTTTTTTTTTGGTTTTTCGAGACAGGGTTTCTCTGTGTAGCTTTGCGCCTTTCCTGGAACTCACTTGGTAGCCCAGGCTGGCCTCGAACTCACAGAGATCCGCCTGGCTCTGCCTCCCGAGTGCTGGGATTAAAGGCGTGTGCCACCACCGCCCGGCCCATACTTCCCTTTTTGTGTGTCAAGGGAAATGTAGTCACAGATTGTCTCCCCAACACTTCAACATGACTGTTCACAAGCTAGAGGTCAGGGTTTGTGAGCCTTTAGTTTCCTTTTAGATAGAAATGTATATATGGGTGGAGAGATGGCTCCATGTTAAGAACATGTACTGCTCTTGTGGTGGTCACAAGCTCGGTTCCCAACCCATATGAATGCCCTATAACTCCGGTTTCAGGGGATCTGACACTCCTCTGGACTCCTCATACACCTGTCCTTATGTGCACATATCTACACACAGACACACATGCACGTATTCAAGGAGTATTGTACTGTTTTTGAGACTAGCCAAGCACACTGGTCCTTTCCTCTCTATTGTTGAATAGTATGCTTTGTATAAATACGACAATTCACGTATCCATTCTTCTGTTGACAGACACCTGAGCTGTTTTCAGTGTGTGGCTATTGCTAATAAAGTTGTGAATGTTCCCACGTTTGTCTTCTTTGAAGTAGGTTTTAATTTTTCTTGGGTAAATAGTAGAGCTGCAAGGTCCTAGGGTAGGTGTATATTTAGCTTTGTAAATTGTATTTATATCTCTTTATAAAGATCCACCAAGGTTGTTCTTACATTTTACATTTCTCATGTATGAGAGTTCTGGTGGGTCCTCGTGATACGGCAGAAATTGTCATGTTAGTCTTTCTGAGGAGTGTGCAGAGCTGTCTTGGTGTGGCTGAATTTGAATTCTCCCAGGAGACTACTGCTGTTGTGTGTTATGTGGTCACTGTCTGTGTGTGTTTCCTTCCTTTCGGGGTGACTGTTCAAATCTTTACCTTTGTATTATAGAGTTATAGGAATTCATTATAATCCTGTTTCACAATCCTTTGTCAATACTTAGCTTAAGTATTTTTTTCTCCTGTCTTTGGTGTGTTTACTGATTGTCTTTTGATAATTTTATGAGATGTTAAATTTTGTGAAGTCTAAGTTACACAAGTTTCTTCCTGGTCATTGTTTTCTACATCTTACTAAGGGAACCGTACCTGTTCCCAGGTCACGAAGACACTGTTTTCCCCTGAAAGTTTCTTGAGTTTGGCTTCTGTCCTAGCTTCCTTTCTGTTGACCCAAAGCAACTTAGGGGAAGGAAGACTATATTTGACTAATGCGTCCAGATTCCTGTCTGTGAGGGATTTCAGGCAGGAACTCAAGTAGGAACTTGAAACAGAAGCCATGAAGAATGTGCCTGTTAGCTTGCTCATGGTTAGGTTGCTTTCTTATATAGCCCAGGAACATTTTCCCAGGGAATGATGCCACCGACAGTGGATTAGACCCTTCTGTGTCAGCTGACAATCAGGACAATGCCCCACCAGACATGCCCATGGTCAGTCTGATCTCAGCAAACCCTTAACTGATCCTCCCTTCTCAGGTGACTGCATCATGTTGCTAGTCAAGGCCAAGCAGGACATGTTTAATGTTTAGAACTATAATCCTGCTTGACTAATTTTCTGAATACGATGTGAGGTACAAAGTAAGATTCATTTCTCCCATATTGATAGACAGTTTTTTTCAAAGTTACGTATTGGCAATAACTGCATTTCCCAGAGGATTTCTCTGGTGCTTTGTGAAAAGTCAAATCATCCTGTCAACAAGGATCTCTTTTGGCATTTACACTTCCAATATTTATTTATTTTTTATATTTATGTCAGTAACACAATTGTAGTTTACAGTAAGTCCAGAAATTCTGAATTATACATGTTTTACTTTTTGCAAGTTTACACTGTAAGTCCTTTGTATTTCTTATACCTTTTATAGCCAGGTATTAATTTCTTTTTAAAAATTTACTGGATTATTATTTTAATATTATTGTTTGATATGGGCGTTTTGTATCTGCTTGAGGGGTTTTTTGTTGTTCTTGTTGTTTGGTTTGTTAATCTGTGTGTGTTTTTTCAGGGCTTTCTTGTAGGATGGAGAGACAGCTTCATTGGTAAACTGCTTGCCATGAAAGCATGAGAACCTGAGTTCAGTCACCCATAGCGCATGTAAACAAAACTGGTAGGCTGAATGAGAATGGCTCCCATTGGCTCCTATATTAGAATGCTTGGTCCTCAGTTGGTGGAACTGTTTGGGAAGGATTAGGAGTTATGACCTTGTTATAGGAGGTACAGCCTTGTGGAGGAGGTGTGGCCTTGTGGAGGAGGAGTGGCCTTGTGGAGGAGGTGTGGCCTTGTGGAGGAGGAATGGCCTTGTTTGAGGAGGTGCAGCCTTGTGGAGGAGGTGTGGCCTTGTAGAGGAGGAGTGGCCTTGTTTGAGGAGGTGTAGCTTGTGGAGGAGGTGGGGCCTTGTTGGAAGAGGTGGGGCCTGTGGTGGAGGTGTGTCACACTGGGCTTTGACTTTTCAGAAGACTCATTTTCTGATCAGGGATGAGTGTCTTACTCAGTATCATCTAGTAGAATAATTGATATACACTAAACTACCTTTAAATTTGTATTCATTAAAATCTTTATTTCAAGTTTACTGTATACCACCAGAAAATATATTGATCCCGAGAGAATGTTGGGCTTCTAAGACATTTCCATTTGGAAGTTTGTCTTCTTGGCACAAAATGGCCTACTGGGCAAAGAACTGCCCTTGCCTCGACGGCTGACAGTACGAATGCAATGCTGTCCTTTCTGGACAAGCGGGACACAAGGAAAGCGACCACTGTACTCTGCCAAGACAGGGTAAGATGGTCTTTCAGAATTCCTGCTTCTGAAAATGGTCTGTCAGATACTCTAGGCCTGTAGCCAATTTGAATGCACCAACAATGCTGAGAAACATTAGGTGACTGTCCAGGCTGCCAGCTGTCTCTGTCTACTCTTGCAAGATTCCCGAAAGTTGCTTGCATCCATCTACCATTTCTCAGGTACCATTATATTCCTTCTCAGGTCTTTGATGGGATTGAAGATTAGCAGTTATAGTTACAACTTAGTATATATATATATATATATATATTATCTTAGATAGAACATATTAAGTATTAGATTCAGGTTCTTTAGGATAGGACACCCTTCGCAATGATCTTTGTAACATACCATTTACTTACACTCTAGACTTCTCTGGATTTTAGTATGTGTTTCTTGCTTGATATTGTTTGCATTGATTGTAGTTCCATCTTATCTAGGTCATTATCCCTCACTACTCCTGGACAATATTTGATAACCATTCCTTTGTATATAGTCTTGTATTAAGTTAGAACCTTCTTATTTAGACAAAAAGGGGGAGATGTAGTGGGTAGCCATTCCAGCTTTGGTCTGGAAGTTCCAACCCCCATTGAGGCTTTGGTAACTATCACACCCACAAGGTGGGCCAAGGGAGGGCCCTGACGACCCAAGATCGGGACGTGGGACGCGCTGTGCTCTCTTGTGGCTGGGGCCCGGACGCTAGAAGTGGACGGAGGAGAGTTCTCCAGAGAACATTGCCGGACTACTGCTGTGTCTTCCCCAGAACCCTCAACCTACCTATCCCTTCATTTGTAAGTTACATCATTAAATAAATCTCCTTTTAACTACGTGGAGTGGTTGGAAATGGTGTAGGCCAGTTGTGTACAGGAACTGGGTAGGACATTAGATGGCTACCATGTTTTCTGACTTGGATGCATGGTGGCACCTTTCACTGAGAGGAGCTGTACATATGGGCAGTAAGAACAAGGAGGAAGAGAGGGAACATTGAGACTTGCAAGCTTTAAATGTTGATTTTTGAGACTCTTGTTAAGTACCTAAGAAGAAATGTAAGGAGTGGGAATTGGATGTACAACTCTGCAGCTCAGAAGAGGGGTCAGAAGTGGATGCATGAGGAGTCATAATGTATGGCAGGCATCCAAACCCATGGGGCTGGAGGACAACAGAGGAAGAGGAAGGGCCAGGGAAGGAGGAGCTTCGGTGTCCAGGAATCCTAGGAAGATGGATCAAATCCATGACGGACAGGAGGAGCTGTGAAAGTTTGGAATGATGAGCTTCCTGTGGCCTCAATAAAAAGCCATTTTAATAGCACAGTGTTCACAGACGTCTGATCATAGCAGAGAGAGAAGTGGCGACAAGATGAGTCACAGCAGGGGACATCTTCAAAATGCTGTCCTGAGGGTGCACAGCCATCTACAGTCCTTAGAGAGGGATCAAGGCAAGAAATGTGTTCTGTTGGTTGAGTTCTCATCTTGGTTGGTATTTGCATGCAGATGGGACTGGGCTGCACACATCGGCTCACACATGTATAGGTGTGCACAATTGCTTTGTTTTTGTTTTGTTTTTAGGGTTTTTGTTTGTTTGTTTGCTCGCTTGTTTTTTCCTAGTCCCTGATCCTTACATGCATTTGTGACCACCTGTGGTGATGTATTGTGTCCCCCAATATATTGTGTCTCCCAATAAAATTTACCTGAGGATCAGAGGAAAAAAACAGCCACTGTTTTAACATAGAAGTCAGACAACAGTAGCACAGGCCTTTAATCCTATCACTTGGCAGGCAAGGATCTGTCTGGATCTCTGTGAGTTCAAGGCCACACTGGGAACAAAGCCAGGTGTGGTGGCACACGCCATAAATTCCAACACTAAACATAAAGGTCTGGAGGTCTGTACAGACAGACAGGAAGTGACAGAGCTGGGCAAGAAGAGGAAGTGATATAGCTGGAGGGACAGAGCAAATGAGAGAACAGAACAGAAAGGCATATAGGTGTGAGTAGACAGGAAGTAGCTCACTTTTGGAAGCTGCGTAGTTGGTGAGGTGATGTTGGCTATGGCTTTTCCCATTCCTCTGATCTCTCTCAGGCTTTAACCCCAATTTCTGGCTCTGAGGTTTTTTTTTTTTTTATTAATAAGACCATTTAGCAATTCATCTACAACTACCTTTTCTTTAAGTTTACTATGCATTTTCTCTGGTTGCTGCAAGGTGCTATGTTGAGATATGGTAGGGCTTAATGATAAAGCAATGTTGACTCTGGTAGCAGCTTGCCCATATCCTACCTTCACCATAAGCAAACTGAATGACCTAGGGAAAGTTAACCTTATTAGGCCCATTTTCTCTTCAGTGCTGTGGGAAATACCACACAGAGCTAGACACAAGTGCACAAAGGTGTGTGCTCAGAAATGCGAAGACCAAAGGAGCTGTGCTGATCTACAAACATCAGTGTCTTCATTTGATATTGTCCTACAGTTATGAGATGTGTGCATGTGTGTGCATGTTTATGTGTTTGTGTGCACATGTATGTGTGCTGGTGCATGTGCACATGTGTATAGAGGCCAGAGGTCAACATCAAGTGCCTTCTTCTGTTGTTCTTGCCTTCCTTTTTTACAGCAGGCTCTCACTGAACCTTGAGCTCATGGAGTCACCGGTGTTGGGTGTTGGCTGGCCAGCAAGCCCCAGGGACCCTCCTGTCTGTGTGTGCGCAGCACTCCTTCCCCCAACGCCAGGTGTTACGTGAGTGCTGGGCGTTGGATTCCTGTCCACATGCCTGGGCAGCAAGCCTTTCACTGGCTGGGTTGTCTCCTCAGCCCACTGTGTGCAGTGTTAATGTGGGGGAACCTTAGTCCATGTCTTTGCAACTTACCATAAATCTCAAATGATTTTTAAAAAATTGGAAAATTATGAATATACCAATATCTCCATCATGAGATTTCAGGAAAATTAAGTGATTTTACATGTGTGTTTAAAGTTTTTAAAGTGATACCTCGCACACACTAGGTACTATATCAAATGTGCCTGTTACTCAAAGGCAACTTCCATTATATCTGACTTATTTTTGTTCTCATACATTTGTTCCCAAAGGACAACCAAATATCTATTTATTTATTTACAATTTTTTAGATTTTCTTTATCATATGTGTTGGAGTGTTTGCCTGAGTGTATGTCTGTGTACCCTGTGTGTGTCTGGAGACTGCGAAAACCAGAAGAAGGTGTCAGATTCCCTGGAACTGGAGTTATAGGTGGTTGTGATCCACTATGTGGATGCTGGGAACTGAACACAGGTCCTCTGCCGGAGTAACAACAATGGCTCCAGCGCCATATTTAATAGTTAGGCATAGTATGAATAGTTCAGATGCCACTATATCTATGATACATATGCTATGTATGTATACTCTAGATAGTGTTGGGTCCTAGTACTCATTCTACAATGTTCCTGTAACAGTCTCCCAGTGCTCACACCGTATGTAACCAGAGCACATTTGTCAAAACTAGCAATCAGACTCTGGGCCCCTGATTTTCCAGCTAAAGTTCTTCCTCCCACCCAGGGGGCTTTCCAAGCCCACCTGACACTTACTCATCGTGTCTTCTGGCCTCCTTCTCTCATGAGTCTTTTTGTGACCTTTATGACCTTGATGGTTATGAAGAGAATGGATCAGGTTCCATAGCACATCCCTCATGAGGTCTGGCTGATGTTTTTTCATAGTTAAGCAGTGTGGATTTGGGAAAGAATCCCACAGAAATAAAGGACCATCGTCATCAGATGTTACCAGGGCATACACACAGCAATGTGCCCTTCACTGTTCAGTCACTGTGTCTACAGCCCAGTTTCTTCATTATAAATTATTATCATTTTTCCTTTCCAAACCTACTTTTCTTTTCAAGCTGTGAAAGAAAGTCACTATTTTGAGCCCATACGGAGAAGAATTAAGCTCCAACTCTGATGCAGGAATACATGTATACATATAATTATGTAATTTTCATATATGTCTGTATGTTTGTTTTTTCTTTTTTCTTTTTTTTTTTGACAGGGTCTTCTGTAGCACAGCCTGGCTCTGAGCTTGCCACACAGACAAAGATGACCATGAACATGTGATGCTCCTGTCCCTACCTCCCGAATGCTGACTTTGCCAGTGTGTGCCAGCAATTCAGTGTATGCAGTACTGAAAACTGAATTTAAGGCTTTGTGCATGGCAGGCAGGCACTCTACCCACTGAGCCATGTTCCCAGCTCAGTGAGAAAGCTATTTTTAGAAATTGTGTTGTGGTTGACTGTGATTTGTCCTCAAATGTTCATGTCTTGGAAGATGTGTGACGGTGTTGGGAGAGGTTTGGACTCTTGAGGGGTGGGACCTAGAGGAGTTGCTTAGGACCCTGGGGACACACCCACAGAGAGATCTGAAGTAGTTTGCTCATCACCTCTGAGTCTGTTTTCTCAAAGGCCCTGGCATAGATGACTGAGTTTTCACCTGGTGTTGCCTGGCACCCAGAGAGCCAAGCTGAATCTGGTACTGTGTGTTAGGCCTCAAACCTGGACCGATGGTAAGGTGCTTATTAACCTATCAAGTTGGACACTGGCCACCAGTCTCTCAGCACCCTAGTGCCTGGCATACCACTCCACCTTGCCCTGAACTCTCCAGCCCAGACAGGGCTGGGCTTCCCACCACGCAGCTCCTCTGACTCCATATAACACAGCCATTTTGGCTGTGCCATTTTCTTGGCGTTTGGCTCTCTTGGTCTCCTGGCCCTTTGGCCTTCCCCCTTTCCCCTCCCCAGGCCCACTCTCCTCTCACGGCCCACTGGTTCAGTCAACTGGCAAGGTCTAGCCTGGACTCTTCCAGATACCTCCTTCTCTTATGCTGCCTCACATATCAATAACTTCTCCAGACTTCGGAAGTAGTCATGTCCACCTTCCTCTTAATTCCTTTTTTTACTCACTGTGGCCTTGGAGAAGAACCACGAGCTTTCCTGAGGTGACAGAAATTGTCATGCAACTGAAACTTAGCATGTCATGCATGGCACCAAACTGGTTAAAGTCATCGGATGTTTTTCTGTTATCCCCCATCGTTGTGGAATATTTAACTATGTAAAGATGTGTTACATTTGTTTATGCTGCATTTGTTTAGTTATGTAAAGATGTGTTGTATTTGTTTCACCTTGCCTGCCTAAGGCATCTGATTGTTCTAATAAAAAGCTGAACAGCCAATAGCTAGGCAGGAGAGGGATAGGCGGGGCTGGTGGGCAGAGAGAATAAATAGGAGGAGAGAAAAGATTGAGAGGGACACACCCAGGACCAGAAGCCAGGCAGCCACCAGACAGACAGACAGACAGACATGAGAAGCAGTGAAAGCAGGTGAAAGAAAGGTGAAAAACCCCGAGGCAAATGTAGATGAAGAGAGACAGGTTAGGTTGTAAGAGCTAGAGGGACAAGTACAAGATAAGGCCGAGCAGTCATGACTAGTGAGACGTCTCCATGTCATGATTTGGGATCTGGTTGGTGGACCAAAAGAAAGGCTGGTCCACTGTGTCCATCTTCGGTGCAGGTTTCTGTCAGTAGTGAGTGAGCGTCACTCTCCTGCTGTAAGTTCACCTGTCTGTGCGCAAAGGAAGGGGGCTGAGGTCCATTGTTCAGTCAATGAACATTTTTATCACATGCTGTCAGCAATGAATCTGTCTCCTTCCTACTCTTCTATTCTGAATATATTAAGTGATTGTATGTATGCTCATGTTAATATTCATGTGTATGTGTTATCTATATACATACATAAATACATATTATATACAAATACATATTTAAATATGTACTTATATGAATATATATATCTTTTCTCTTAGAATATTACAGATAGATGGTAGCTAGATAAATGATAGCTAGATAGAGAGTAGATGATAAACATGATAGATAGATAGATAGATAGATAGATAAATAGATAGATAGATAAATAGATGATAGATAAATGATAGACAGACAGACAGATAGATAGACTGATGATAATAGGTAGATGATAGATAAATAGCCAATTTTGATGTCCTGATGAATGTTCTCAAGTCTCAGCCCCTTCCAGATTCTGTGTATCATGTTTGTCTACCTGTGGTGCTGTTTTAATGTCATGCCATTCAGCACCTGTGTTAGTGATTAGAGCCATTTGCCACTTGCACAACTATCAGATGTAAATGATATATAGATTATAAATTTTCAACTTTGCAGACAGATGTAAGAGCTCTCTCTTTCATGGCAAATGCTGCCCTTGATGGAGAAAAGAGTCAGATTTAGTGAAAGAAAAAAAATAGCATAAGGAAAGTCCCGCAGTGCCCAGCTGTGAGAAACTTAGGTGTCTGATTTTGTAGGTCATTAACATTCATCCCACAATTCTTCCCCTTTTCTGGGAATAATAGTAAGTACTTTGGAAAAATCACTTTGCTTTGAACTCTAAGTGGTTCTGGTTAGAACAATAAAGCCAGAGGTCAGTGAAATGACCACACGCTGTACGTCTGACCAACAAGCTTTTCCCTTCCTATAAGAATTGGGTGAGAGGAAAGCTCTCCTCGGAAGGGACTGCTCAGAGGCAGTACCTGCCCAGAAACCAAGGTTTGGAAGCCTATGACTGCCATGTACAGATAGAACAGTGACATGTGATGACCATCACTGGGTGGCAAAAAGTACTGCGACACTAAGATTTCTGTCACAGTCTCTTGACTGGTCACCAAAGAAGTAGTTGGCTGCCATCTTGTAAAACACTCAAGCAGTCCCATGAAAAAGCTCCTATGGAAGGTGACTAAGGCAATGTGCCTGCATCCAATACCAATGTCACCATGTGAGTGATCCACCTTAGAAATCTTCCAACCCACACAAACTCTTTGGATGTCCCTACACCCGTGAAAGATCTGACCTGTAACCAACTGTCTGGCCATTTCCAAAGTCTATACTCTTTAATTCCCTGAAACTAGAGTTAAAGATGGTCATGAACTGCCATGTTAATGCTTGAGACCCAAACCCAGGTCCTCTGGAAGAGCAACAAGTGCTCTTAACTGCTGACCCATCTCTCCAGCCCCTATTTTTTTCTTTTGAAGTCCAGTTCAACTTCCCATTCAATAAGTTACCAAATGGTATGTGTAGCTAGCTGGTCACTGGTGAGAATGGCTGGTCCACCATGCAGGTGGCTGGTCACTGTTGAGAATGGCTGGTCCACTGATCCTGATGTCAGGCAGAGTGATGGAGTCAACAGACCCATGTTTCACGGTCCCAGACTTAGCTCTGGTGTGATTCTATATACCTTCTCTTTATTTGATTTCCTCATCCACCAAGTAAGGACCTTAAACAAGTATCATGCTAAAATGATATGGAATTTGAGCAAGTCATTGAATTTTAAATCTTCAAGTACTGGTTGCTGTGGTTTGACTATGAAATAAATGTATTACCCATAGACTCATACATTTGAATACTTGGTTGGTCCCTAGCTGGAAACCTTTCATTTGAGAAGGTTGTGGAACTTTTAGAAGGTAAAGGAAGTGGCCGCTAGGGACAGGCCTCAGCACTCTGT
The DNA here is from genome assembly GCF_949786415.1 of Peromyscus eremicus. Classification (NCBI taxonomy): domain Eukaryota; kingdom Metazoa; phylum Chordata; class Mammalia; order Rodentia; family Cricetidae; genus Peromyscus; species Peromyscus eremicus. Next base: position 153,088,859 of record NC_081418.1, on the reverse strand, counting down.
GACAGCATCTCTCTTCCCATTCACACTCCACTTTCTGAGTGCAGATGCAGTGTGACCAAGTGGTCTCCTGCCTCTGCCATCGTGGCTTCCCTCATGGAGGTCCGTCCACTGCCATGGCTTCCTCACTGTGATAGACCAAATCCGCCCGGAACTGGAAGCCAGAATAAACTCCTTCTGCTGCACCTTGTCCTTGTTAGTGTTTTATCACAGCAATGAGAAAGTAACTAAGACATCAGTCTACGAATTGGCAAGCCAGTCAGGATCACCAGCACAGCAGTGCGAACAGCAAGAGACGTTTAGTCCTGTGTGGGGTTTGATGTGATGGGTTTTATGTGATGACTTCATTGTTGGAAAGAATCAGAAAAGAAAACCTTATCAATCAGATAAAATTGGTGTTTTCAAGTGCTCTTAAGAATACAGAGAAGCCTGGAGTGATTCATAATCTTAAAAATGATAATGCTTCATATATGAAAGACAGCGAATGCTTTTCAGGGAATTATAATTATAATCACAATGGAATTACATATTAGGTAATATGTGTGAATAACTCATGAGGTAACGTCTCCTCTTATCTTCTCCTTAATCCCTTGATTGTACAGTTAAAAAAAAAGTCCAAAACACTGGATGTTTACAACAAAATCAAGTTCAATGTCTGTAATACATATGAATATCTTCAGGGCAAATCACTTATAAATATTTCTCCATCAAGCGTTGTGTGCAAATGCAAAAACTCAGTTGGCAGTTTTACTTACGTATGTGATGAAAGTTCCCTTTCTAAGTCAGTAATGAAGGATTAATTCGTGACTAGACATGCTCAGCATTGGACAGGAATTAGCATATGCCTTCATCCTGATATGTGGCCTGCTGTATCTCATTATAGCCATACATCAAAACTGTGAAAAAGCACCCATCACCCAAATTATTTAAACAGGGACAGACTGAAAAAGGGAATAATGAAGACACATTGATAGAACAAGAGCTGGGATTTGAAATTCTCTCTGTAATGAAGAGTTTAAAACTCTTTGTTACATGGTGGGATCTTTCTCTACAAAAAAACATCCCCATAAACATACAAAATCTAACACAGAAAAGGTGGGTTCTCTGGGTGAGTAGCTGGTTTGGCTGTTTTGATCCCGGTGCTGTTTCTGCCTTCCCAGACCCTGTAGCATCTGAGGTTGGGAAACTAGCAAGGTATTTCATGATTCCTTCTTACTCTACATTTTCCAAAGTCAGCAACCTTCCTTTAGTACATAAACCAAACCACTCTCTTCTAACAAGAAGGACAGTTTGGCCGAAGCGGCTTGCTTTGGAAGGCTTTATGAACCAAGCTGTAGACTCTTCCGTGGAAAGTAGATTCAGTGGTGACGATGGCCTTGGGTGTGACAACCATGACAGCAAGCACAGTTGACATACCTGAACACTGGGTTTGTTTAGCTTCAGAGCTAAGTCACTGAAACCTATGTAGCCTTTCATGCTGAGCTTCACTGGCTCCAGCAGTCTGTGGCTCTCCCATGCAAAGCATCGCAGTGTCCTGGGGAGACGTCCCTATAAGTGTATTGCTGTGCTCTTGCTGTTGTTGGGGCTGCTAATTAGACAGGGAGTGGACGGGACCTGAAGACTCAGGGCCTGTGATGAAGCACTTTCTTCTTCTGTCTTGCAGAGTTTGCGTAGGAAACATCCTGGGAGGGTCAACCCTGGGTAAATGCAGAAGTGGAGGGAAGGAAGACAGGAAACAGAAGCCATGAGTAAGCAAAGCCACAAAACAGAGAAAGTGAGCAGAGTCAGTAGTAGTAATTGGAAAATAAGCAGGTAGAGAAGCAGATGCAAGAGCTGAGTCATGAGTGTGGCAGGGAGCCAAGGTCTCCTGTGAGGTCATGGGAGGGGAGCTGACACCACTTACTGGAGCTGTTCCTCGGGGCTCGCCCAATGGCTGAGCCCAGCTAGTTAGTTCTCCATTGGCCGGACAATGGGCCCCTCGCCTGTTTACCTACTTCTTCATATCATGTTTTTAAGCAAACCTGGAATAGTTGTCCAGGTGATTATTTTTCCATTCTTTTTTCCCTCAAAGGACCAAATTAACAGTATACTAAAAGAAGCCTTCCCAGGACAGAATAGGTGCCCCACATGCTGTGGCCTTGGGGCTTACAAAGAACTCCTACAAGCAAACCCAAAGCCTTCAGACTAATTTTCAAATCCAAGGCCACAGTCGTTTTGGAGTTTCAGTTTAGTGACTTCTTTATCTGGCTTTGGAGTGTGAGGGGATGAGGGGGTGGAGGAGGGGGGACTTCCTTTGTTTGCTTGCTTGCTTTTGCAGTAAAGTCTGCCTTTTCCCCCAAACTGCATAAATTTAGGTATGGAAACAAGACACATGTTCTAACAAATTGGAGGGTGGATAGATCTCTTGGGATTTGGAGTTTCAGAAAATATTTTAAATAATTTTTCCAATGTTATGGGCTGGGCAAAAAAATGAACTGCTTTAATAATAGTAGAAAATACTTCTTAGAGTTCAAATGGTCTTGGGGGAATGTGATATACTTTTTTCTGGCTCATTTCGCTTAGCTGTATTGTTTAATAAGAACTGATTGTTATACAAAGGCTAAGTGATTGAACTAAGAAATGTCTCTGGTTGATGAAACTGCCTTTTGAGCTGATAATCTCCCCAACTCCGGGTAAAAACAAAAAGATAGCAATTGGAATTACAACAAAGAAAAATTACATTCTTACTTTAGGTATAAAAAGAAAAGGGAAAAATTGAAGGAGAGAGGAGGTGGGGGAGGAAAGAGTGGAGGAGTTAAAGGATTGTAGGTTTGTGGATTAAATGACATACGTAGTCAACAACCCCCTCTTCTCTTGATGTACGTCGCACATCAAACCGGCACCATCAAACTATACTTTGGCTCGACTGCTTTGCAACTTTGGATTCTGTCCATTGTGAGTCTCATCAGATTTTGTTACAATAACTCCTGGGTTGTCTCACCTCTGCTCTGCTCTGAGAGGGTGGTGGTCCATGTCTGCCTTATTCCTGATTATCTACACGGTCAGCCTGATACCCAGCAAAGGTATTCCTCCCTGTGGTCAGCCCTAGAGAATTTATTCAAACCTTGTTAACAGTCATTGCTGGGCCTAAACACAGATTCTGGCACCAGGCCCAGGCACATGGCCATCTGCGTAGAGGACATGATGAGCCCGATGTGAAGATACACGTGCAGCCTTTGGTGTGGTTCTTGGTACACTGCTAAGATCCAAAAAGTCTTATCTTAAAAAATAATGAGTAGTCCCCCATAATGCTGAGTCTAAGCAATTTTCAAAACAAGGGAGGTTCTTTAAAAGCAAAAGTCAAAGACAAATGGATTTTGTTTTTGGCACCCAGTGATGTCTCTGTTCGTTCTTCAGCACAGCCCGAAGCATCACAGGTGACAGGCTCTTGAGAGTTGTTTTTGTTCTGTCGACTGGCTGACTCTTCTCACACCAGTGACTCACTTGATCTTACTCATTTCTAGGTGAGTTCAGCTGGCCGGGGAACAAGCATGTTGGAGAACACGAAGCATCTGATTCCAGCTCCTTCCCGCCCTCCTTAAAATGTCCGCAACTTCACGGTGACATCGTCAATAATTCCTAGAGCAAGAACTTTCCTTTTCTAATTCTGGCACAACTGTTAAGCAATCTGGGCCCTCTAGGGGTGTGGCCACTGCCCAAAAAGGCTCCTGGACAGATGACATAGACACTGTGGAGTCATAAATGACTGCCCTGTCCATCCAGGAATGACAAGCAGCTTTAACCAAACCGAGTCACAGCTGGGGACAAGAATGAGGGTTCTGACAACAACCCCCTGAAACAGCTCTGTATATCAAGTCTCATTTCACAGATAAGGACATTGGAAGCTGAGTAGGCTATGTCACATGTTCAAAGATTACCAAATGGAGTCATTTCTACAGCTGTTCTCTTTGCAGTGTGTGGGAATTGAACCAGGGGCCTCATGCTCGAGAATCAAGCACTCTACCACTGAGCTATCTCCTTGGCCCAATTTCTACAGCTTTTATGTAAATTAGAACAGTTCTAAAATATAACCCCTTTTTTAAAAAAATCAAATTAAATCAGAGATTGGGAAGAGACTCAGTGGGGACCAGAGAGATGGCTCAGAGGGTAAGAGTGAGTCCGAATCCCCAGCACCCATATAACACGCTGGACATAGCTGCATGTGTTTGTGACTCCAGCACTGGGAGAGACAGGTGGATTCTGGGAGCTTGCTGCTTAGCCAGCCTAGCCAAAACAGAGAACATCAGGTTCAGTGAGAGACCATGTTTCAAGGCAATAGAGTAGAAAACAATAGAGGGAAACATCTAAATCCCTGTTCTGCCTTCTGCATGTATGCATATGAGCACTAACACCTACCCAACTCAAGTACATAGACAGCACAGACCCACAGCATCTGGAACACAAACTCACTGGGTCTCCATCTGAGCGAAAAGTAGCTGTGCTTTGTGGTCCTAGGATTGTGTGGCTTGAAACAGGGAAGACTGAAACTATTATGTAAATGGGGTCTTCTAAGCTTCTGGTAGAACTCGCCTGCTTGCTCTTTGTCCCTCAATCCAACCTAAAATAAAAGTGTGCACAATTAATGTGTTGAATGAATGACCAGAAGCTCCCTTTTTCCTGAAGGCCTATGGGAAATACAATGAGTAGATATCATCAACTAATTAATGACATCTAATAAATTGCTGCCTTTCTTATCAGAGTGATCCGATGAGAAGCAATTGGAGCAGGAAGGGCTCCTTTTGGCTCACATTTGAGGGGACATAGTCCTTCACAGTGAGGAAGGCATGGCGGTGGGAGTGTGAGACTGCTTGCTCACATCTGGGTGAGTCAGAAAGCAGAGAGACATGGTTGCTGGTGCTCAGCTGGCTTTCTTTGTATTGCCTTAGCCTGGGGCTCTGCCCTAGGTGGCTGCTGCTCATATTCAGGCCAGTCTTCTCATTTAATCCTCTCTGGAAACATCTTCACAGACATCCCAAAGGTACTCCTCATGAATGACCTGGCTGATTGCTAATCTAGTCAGGTTGATGATTGAAATTAACCATCACAGGCGTTTGGTCAGCACATGGCACAGGGGCTTATTGTTGTAGGGCTGGTGCTGTGTGATTGGAGAGCAAGTTGAGGGATGCTGGAAGTGAGTCATCGAAACACCCACACACTGGCCCTTTAACCTTCTCTCCATTTACGAGCCATATAGCCTAACATGTACCACTTTAAAGAACTGCTCCTTCAAGTGGATAGATATTTATTTGTAGAAAGCAATTGAGGAAGTCCTTGCTGTTGTTAGATTCAGGCTGAGAGAGAACATTAACACAGGGACTGTGATGACCTGTGGGAGGAAGGATGGGTGAAGACCCTCTGTCACTGGGTACTTCATTTGGTGGCTTCATAAACATGTAAACCGAAGCCAGGCTCCTTGGTGGCCAAGAGCTAAGATGGCGATGCCCTTTGGCTCCCAGCTCAGCTCTAGCAGAGACCACATCTGTCCCATTCGCAGGCACACCCTGAGCTAACAGGGTCTGCTCCAAGTAGGTGCTTGGTAAATAGCTATCGCTTGGAAGAGCAAGCCAAGTATGTTTCAAGAATTTTATTTCTGATCACTCTGGGAGGAGAAGAAGAAGAATTGAAGGAGGAAAAGAGGTTCCCTGGACTTTCTCACTCTTGGTTTCCTTTGCTCTTTGTTTCGTTTTTAGAAGCCATACACTATTTTATTATTATAAAAGTAAAATAAGTTGCTTAAGTTCAAGCATTATCAGAAGTTTTTCTGTCTTAAGTTGTGTGTGTGCACACGGGCATGTGCGTGCTTGTGTACACATGACTGTGCCGTGTTTATTAGTGCAAAAACCAGAGCAGTATTTCAAGTGTCTTCTTCTATCCTTCTCTGCCTGACTGTCTTGAGACAGGGGCTCTCACTGAATGGGAAGCTTGCCATTTGAGCTAAGCTGTCTGTCCAGCAAGCCCCTGGTCTCTGGACAGAACAAGCACAGCCATGCCCAGCTTTTCATGTGGGTGCTGGGAATCGGAACATGGGTCCTGAGGCTTGCATGGCGGATACTCTCAGGCACTGAGTCAGCTCTCTAGCCCCGGGAGCTTTTCATTTCACCACCCACAGTTTATCATCTGGAGTTCAAGGAATTGCCTTCTAAACATTTCCTCTGTACATGCAAATACCTATCTACGGAAAGAATAGGATCACAGAATCGAAAATCTATTTTCATTTAACAATATATTAGAAAGAGTCATATCTTTTTTCTAATCCTGGGTAGCTGTATGACAGATGTAAATATTGATACTGTGTCATACACTGAAAAGCTCTGGGATCTGGTTTGTGCAACAACAGATAATGCTAAATCTGTGTCTTATTAAAAAAAAAAACCAGTTAAGGCTATACTGAAGGGTTATGGTTTTTAATATAATTTTTTTTGTTTTTGTTTTTGTTTTTTTTTTTTGAGACAGGGTTTCTCTGTGTAGCTTTGCGCCTTTCCTGGGACTCACTTGGTAGCCCAGGCTGGCCTCGAACTCGCAGAGATCCGCCTGCCTCTGCCTCCCGATTGCTGGGATTAAAGGCGTGCGCCACCACCGCCCGGCTTGGTTTTTAATATAATTTAAAATTAGTTCTTTGAGAATTTCATACATGCACACATGCATTTTGATCATATTCACCTCCCTCATTCTTTCCCCTAACTCCATCAGGATCCACCCCTCATCCCCTCCGTCCCAAATTCATTTTTTAACTCACTGAATCCAATCTGTGGTACCAAATACACGTGGGTGTGGGGCCGTCCACTGAAGAAGGATTGGTGTACGGGGCCACACCCTTAACAGAAATCGATCCTCCTCTCCTCGCAGCCTCACCGTCAACGCTCCTCAGCTGGGACTACCGGCGTCACGAGCCCCTCCCTCACCCATGCTGGGATGGTGACCGGCTTGATTTGCTCAGGCAGCCACAGCTGCTGTGAGTTCATGAGTGTGGCAATCCTGTCATGTCCCAAAGACACCATTTGACCCCAGACCCCCTGACCTTCAGCTCTCACAGTCTTTCTGCTCTCTCAGCCACGATGAGCCCTGAGCCTTGCTGAGGAGTGCTAGGACTGTCTCATTTGTGGTGAGCACTCTGCAGACTGTCTCTGAACTTGGACTAGTTGTGACTTTCTCTGTTAGATCCCATCTACTATACAAAGAAGCTTTTCCACCTAGGACAAAAAGCTGCTCCAGTCTATGGGTAGAGAGGTGGATTTAGAAGGCAGTTAGATTCTGTCTCCATTTAGTAAGTAAAATAATAGTAGTAGTTTCGTCCCTGTGGCCCGTGAATTCTCCAGCCATGGGCTCGAGGCCAGATTTACAGTACTAATTGCATACGTGCTTCCTCTGGTGAAGCAGAGCTTAAATCCAATCAGAAAGTGTAACGGTTTTGCCACTATTACACCCATAAGCATCTCTTGCTAGGCCAGATGTTCTGTACCTCACAGGGTTCACATCTGGGAAAGAGTGTTGATGCCTTCTGCTCCCTCACCCCCTGTGCAGCACTGAGGGGCAACTTTAGCAGCAGAAGAAAATAACACAGAAAGTTTAACCGGTTACTAGAGCTGGCAGTTCTGAAGCTACAAGCTCGAGGCCCTTGACCAGGGCTCCTAATTTGGGTGTGGTGTTCACATCTGTAATCCCAGTACTCGGGAGGCTAAAGCTGTAGAATTGCCTCAATTCAAGGCCAGCTTGGGATACAGAGTGAGACCCTACATCAAAACAGAGCAAAGGCCCCAAGAGCCTGTGAACCATCCCTCACCCGAGTCTTGGCCAGGAGGCCCACTCCAGAGCTCCTTCGCCTCCAGTCACTTTTTGTTTATCGTTACTAGACTTCTATGCTTCTTGCTTTGGGTAAACCTCATTTTCCATTTTTCACCTCCACCTTGGTCCTCCCTTTCCCTCCATCTCTAGCCAGAAGATGGAGTTCTGACAAGCAAATTCCCATCACTTCAAGAATATCTGCGTATCTCTGTGTGGCCCATTACCGTCAGCACATCGGCTTTGGCTCACACACTTGCTGAAAGAGGGCTTTCAGGTAGGTAGTGCTTAGATAGCTCTTTAGATCTGTAGAAAGCTCTGTCTCTCCTCAGCCAACATCCTGAGTACACCTTAGACATGTTCTTGATGCGCTTAGCAGACCAGGCTACACGCCTTCTGCTTGCCATGGCCGATTCACCGCCACAGACTTTCTCCTTTAGTTCCTCACATTACCCTCCAATGGGTCCACAACAATGTCTTTCTAACTTGAGGAACATGATTCTAGTTTGTTATCTGCTATTATAATGTTGAAGGTGGGTAAATGTATAAATAAAGGGTTCGTTCAGCTCAGACTGGAGACTGACAGTCACAGAACAATTGGCCTTGTCTGACTGACCTCTGGTGAGGGTCCCTCTAGCTCTGCTGCAACGTGACAGAGAAACAGCTGTGTGTAGAAGAGGTCACCTCTGTAGGGCAGCCTTGATTGTAAGTCATGTGTATGTGTGTGAGAACTCACTCCCGGGGGCCAGGGAAACACCTTCACCACCTGATTGTCTAGTGCTAGCTACACCTACCTTTCATTTTTTACTACATCAATCCCAGCACACTAGGGGCTCAATTCTAGCTCGTAAGCCTTTGGGAGATACTCCATGGCCAAATGGACATCGCCACAAAGGAAGACAAGTACTGATTCAATGCTGTAACCGTGTACTGACCCCCAGGCACTGAACAAGGCTGGAGTGTAGACGTGTTGGAGAATGAAAACATAGGGAACAGAGACATCCCTGCGTGAAAACACATGGTCGAGCAGGTAAGAAAAGCAACAGTGTACAACCTCCTGGCTGATAAGCTTTGTGACGGCAGTGTAAGTTTTCCTGTGTCCTACCTGGCCAGTGGTCGGGACAAATCTCTCCCACTCGCGTCCCCCAAGTAAACACATAGAGGTTTAGTATTATTTATAACTGCTCCACCATCAGCTCAGGCTTATTACTGACTAGCTCTTACACTTACATTAACCCATAATTCTTATCTATGTTTAGCCACATGGCTTGGTACCTTTTCTCAGTTCTGCCTTGTCGTCTTGCTTCCTCTGTGTCTGGCTGGCAACTCCTGACTCCTGATTCCGTCCTTCCTCTTCCCAGAATTCTCCTTGTCTACCTGCCCTACCTATACTTCCTGCCTGACTACTGGCCAATCAGCAACACATATTCACGGCATACAGAATGACATCCCATAGCAGGGCAGGAATTTTATTGTTTTAAAACTTTTTTTTATCTTACTACTAGATACCTAGTCCTTTATACAGTGGTATGCACAGCAAGCATTCTCTTGATATTCATTGAATAAATGAATGAAGAATGAGCAAAATACGGCTCTTTGGGGCTGGAAGTGTAGCTCATTTAGTAGAGCACTTGCCTAGTACACAGGAGGTCCTGAGCTCGATCCACATACTACATAAATTGAGTGTGGCGGCACATGCCTTTAATCTCATCACTCTAGGGGTGGAAGTGGAGAGATCAGAAGTTCAAGGGAAGTCTTGGCTATGTAGTGTATTCTAGGCTAACCTGGGCTACATGAAACCCTGTCCTAAAGAGTAACCTAAAAACAAGACTATGTGGCTGTAAGTCCTGCCATGGAGTTCAATGAAGTGGGAGCAGAGAAGGACCAAGGTTCAGTCTTGAGGTGATTTATAAGAGTGTACTTGGTCTGCCCCTGGCTGCAGTGAGAGGGAAATTGAGTTCCCACCTCCCAGCAATACCAGTCGGCACAGGACACTGACTGTGTTGAGGGGAGTTTGCTGCGGGTATGTGTGACTTCAGCGTCTCTTGATTGGTCTTTAGAATGACCATTTCCATAACAGAGTCTGTCATTGAACTCCAGTTATAAATTGTCATGAATAATTTAAACATCTAATTTTCTTTTCTTTTAACCACTAGTGTGGACATTCCATTTGGGACTATGGTTACAGCGAGGTGGTCGAGAAGCAGAGGAAAAGTAACAGCACAGACTCTTGGGGACTCCAGAGCTGAAGGAGGGTGTGTGCAACTCATCCTCTCGTTAAGAGCATCCGGTTTCTGAAACTGCTCCTCCTTGAGGGGAATTTCCCTATCAGAGAACAAAGTGGAAACAACGAACAGTAAGGTCATCCAAGCTCTCAAATCTTCTTCCTACCCTGACGACATGAATGAGGAGCAGTGTGGGTTGTCAGCTGCGCCGTCTCCTTTATACTTTGTAAAATAATTGGCGTTGTGTTGCGAAACTCCACTGGCTCAGTCTCACGACAGATAAATTAATTCTTTTAAGAGAGAAAAATCATCTCCTGAAATAAAAGCAACCTGTGCTGTTCACTGTGCTGTGAGTCCTTGTTCCCACGTACACACAGAAGAGCTTGTTCGTCTCTTCGGTTTTGTTCTTTTCAGGAGTGCTTTGCAGTGACAGGGATGGCTCCGGCTCTGAGTGCCAGCTCCCACGGTTCCTGCAGGAAGAAGGCACAGAGGACAGACTGGGAGTCTTGGATTGTCCTCTGATTGCAGAGGGTGGATGCACTCAGTAACCTGGGCTGAATCTGTAAATAATAGGCATGCATTTTGTAGTTAAACAGAATGCCATTAAGGCCATTAAGGCTATTTACATTTTCATGATAGAAAATGCTAACCCGTAAGTAAAGTTTGGGGTAAAGATGTTTGTCTCTGTTAATGGTACAAAAGCTTTGCAACAGAGAGTTGCTTAGTACCTGGAGGCTAGTGATGGCCATACAGTACTCATGGCACCAAGGACTTGTGCCACAGAAGCAATGTTCCCAAGGGTAATGAAACACACCATATGGAAACTGCAGAAGTCAATGCAAAAGGTGAAAGCTCGTGGGTTATGGTTTGGAGAGGTGGTTAAGAGCATCAGTGGTTAAGAGGACCAATTGCTAGTACAGGACCCCAGTTCAGTTCCCAGCACCCATGTCAGACTGTTCACAACCATCTTTAATTCTAGCTCCAGGGGATATGATGTCCTCTTCTGGATACCAAGGATACCTGTACTCATGTGCATATTCACACACACACACACACACACACACACACACACACTCATAATTCAGTTTTTAAAACATTTTTTTCCTAAAAAACTTTTATATAGAAAGACACTTTGAAGAGAATTTATATCTCCAGTAGGGAAGCAAAATATTCATTTCTTTAATTTTAGAATGCTTCAAGTTTAAATGTGGGCTAGTGCTGTTTTGTACAGCTATAAACACTTTCTTACTGGGTGTGAAGCATTCATCCCTCTCATTCTTTTAGTCCAAGCAGCCTTGACTCTAATGGAAACCAATCAGACTCAGTGTCTGATGGAATAAGTTTTTTTTCCCCTCTTCCCACACATTGAGGTAATCAGGAATGAAAAGCTATGATGTCATTTCTTTTAGGGTAAAATCATTCATGTATGATAAGTGATTTGAAAGCATAATAAGGTTTTTACATAAGTGTTTGGTGCTTTTATGAACTTATCTTTGTGGTGTTTGTTCAGGCTAGTCATTACTAAAGGAGCTATGCTCGGACTAAACCTACCTTAGGCAAAGTTCACATCTGGATAATTTGTGTTAGAGAAAGAAATTTTACAAAATAGACACTTAAAACTTGGTGAGCAAGGCTAAGGGAGAGTCTTCTTAAATGAGAAAATGTTGCTCAAAAAATTGCATTCTGGACACTAAGAGCAAAAATGTTTCATTTGTAAGTATAGGACTGTTTCCTAGACATACAAGCTGGAAGATACAAGGAGAGGAAACAACACATTACTCAGAGAAAGACAGAGAAAAAGAAAGTGGAGGATGCATTAGTGAGCTTCATTTTCTAAAAATGTCATTTATACTTTCATGTGGCCCAGCTGGATGGTTCCCAAGTCAGCGATACTAGAAACGTAGTCATAAGGTCTTTGTATAAACCTGTCTCCTGTCCTCACGCCACCTCTTCATTCTCTGTACTGTGACTAAAACATCACCTGGTAATTACTTCAGCATTTCTGAGGGTCACCAAGCTATGCTGAAATCTTATTTCAAATGTGTATAACAGAGTCTACAGCGGAGAAGAAAGGACAGTGACAAATGCCCCCACCTTTGCTCACACCTGACCTTGGCTTTGAATATGCCGGGCTATAACTGCATTGAAGGTTGAAACTATCTGATCAACTAAGAATGTTGGTAATCCTCCCTGGGAAGGAATCAATACCAGATAATAATGTGAAGTATTTTACCAGATAGGACGGATTTATATGGTGTATATTATATATATATATATTATACAATCGAGGTGCACAGCCTATTTTTACTAAGCATCTACCCTGTAACAGTACCAATCAAGTCCCTGTGGAGGGTACAAAGCTGAGTGGAGTAAGATCATTCCTTCAGACTTGGAGTCAAGTAGAAAACAGAAAACGGTGTAGAAATAAAATAACATTATGTCTAATGAGGAGTTCTGATTACCTAATAGACTTATGGTCCCATTCATAAAAATAAAATAGCAATATATCATATGTTCCACTTCGGGTGGTCTGAGCCATGAATTTGTTGATGACGTGGATGGAGTTGAGAAATCAAGACGGAAGCCTGCTCAGTCACCAGGATTGCAGGAAACCAGAACAAGGAGCGACCAGTGACATAACACTTGAGGAACAGACAGGAAGACTCCCTAAGCAGATGGTCAGTGCTTCTGAGTGTGGCGGGTCCCAAGCCCACGGTGTCCAGGGAAGATTTTTATCATCGGTTGACTTGGAGTCCCATTTTGCCTCCCTGCAGAGCACAGTGGACATATTCCTTTCTGTTAGGGAGGACCCTGGGTGTGCCTCTTCCTTGCACTCTAAAGAGTCCCTTCCAAATGTAGGGAACACTAGAAGGGTGATATCATTAGTCTTTTCTTGAGGTGGTCTCAGCACCTGACAGGAAGGAGGCCACGCAGAGGCTTGGATGGACGAGAGAGGTGAACAAATAGAGTGAGAGTTAAGAGGAGTGGGAATTATTTTTCTCTGAGAAACAGACAGAGGCTTTATGTTGACAATGTCATCTGAGGGGAGCCTTCAATAAGAAGGAAGTGAAGGAAGAGAATGCTCCCCCAAATCAATCTCTGAGACTGGGACCTGGAAGCTGTCTTTGAAGTACAGTGTTGTCCTGTTTCAAAAGCCATGTTAAAAATGCCAGAGAGAGCATTGTGACATAATTACCAAAGGGCTGTGACAATTTCCTCCACAGACTCAGGAAACAGGTGCAACACTCAGGTCCATACTCTGACGGTTCATCTTCTTCCTCAACTTAACTGGATTTTGAATCACCTGAGACCAGTCTCGGTCGGAGATTTCCAAAGAGGTTTAATGGCTGCAGGGGGAAGACCCACCCTGAATGTGGATGGGGCCATTCCATAATCTAAGACCTTGACTGGTTAAAATGAAGAAAGTTGAATAAATAAAGCATCAAAAAAACACCGTTCTCCTCCCTCTACCACGTGACCACAGACTCCTGCTCCTGCAGCCAAGCCCTCCCCACCATGGTGCACTGTACCCTCAGACTTTGAGCCAAAATCAACTCTCCCGACATTGAATTTGCTCGGTCTTCTGTCACAGCATGAGAACAAGAGTAAAGACTGCTCCCTCCCTCCCTTCAAGATCTGCTTTACTGATGCTGAGGGTCAGGGAAGATCCCGATTTGGAAATAGGAACCACAGGCAGTGTGTTGATGTAGACATGGAATTGCAACACACAGGATCTGAGGCCCGAGCATCAAGAGATCAAGGCCAGCCTCACTATGTAATAGTTTATCTTTAACTAAGGCCCCTGAAAGGAACATTAGCAGCAAATGAGATTAGATTGGGAAAGTAGATGCAGTCTGGAACGTTACAATGCAGATATCTAGGCTGGAGGCATTTATGAATTCTAAACAAGGAAGGAACATCAGCAGAGCTTTCAACAGAAGCTGAACACAGTATGAGTGGGAAAAAGAATCCCATTAGAGGAGGCAGCGAGGATCCCAGTGGGAAAGCCTGGGTGAGCCATAGTGTGTGTGATTGCCAATGTAAACTGCCCACACTTTCGATATTACTGTTGAGAATTGGTGCTGGAGCCTTGCATCGCATATTTTCATCATTTATTTATTGCAGCTCTTGGTGGTGAGTTAGTACCACGGCAACACCACACATAATTTACAGCCATGAGGCAGTACACAGGAGTCAAGCTCTGTACCAGCTCATCCACAGGACAATTAACAACCACTCCATACATTGCTACTGTTGTATGTGGAGATGCTGAATCCGGAAAGTCTCATATTCTTACCAAGAAGTGCATTTTTTTCCCAGATGTTTTGAGGATTCTTAGATCAAAAAACAAAACAAAACAAAAGCAATCTACGTTTGGGGTATTGAGTTTTGTGTGTTAACGTCTTGAGGTATTACACTGAATGATTTGGAATTTATAACTCCCATTTCACCGTCGTCGTGCTCACTACGGTGGCCCATGTCTGACTGCCTGAAAACAGGCGCTAGGGAGTTCTGAAAAGACAGCCCAACACTTTACTAGGGCTAGAACCAATGCCTTCTTTGTCTTTATTTTATAGAAAAAGAATCGGACAGTTTTCAGTGTCTCTCTGGGAGACACAAATGTTTAAAGATCACCATATTCATAAACACACTCCCCTTTCAGAACGAACCAATTCCCGTTCAAGAACGCTATGATATGCAAGCCAGCCAGGAAGGCACTGTGCTAGTCACAGCCTTGAACATGAATTAGACCCTTCAAAACCAAGTCAAATATGAAGCACTTTAACATTAGTAGTATCTGATTTATGAAAATCCATACAGCTGGGGCTGGAGCGGTCACTCAGTGGGTAGGAGAGCACCAGGTTTAGTTCCTGGCACTCACATGGTGGCTCACTCCTGGCTGTAATTTCAGTCCCGGGGGCACTGAACACATGTGGTCCACAGACATACATGCAGGAAAAACACATAAACATTAAAAAAAAAAGATTTATAACCAAACACAGTCTTAACCCCTTGCTGAGCTGAAGACTGCTGGACTCTATAATGCTGTCACATCCAACATGTTCAATGTGTGCAAGGAGCACTTGTCACATACTCCCCAGTACTCACACTTGTGTGCACATACCCAGCATATGGTAGTCACACTCGTGTGCACATACCCAGCATATGGTAGTCACGCTCGTGTGCACATACCCAGCATGTGGTAGTCACGCTCGCATGCACATACCCAGCATATGACATAGACTTTTTTTTCCATTTTAATCTCTATATTCTAGATTTTTCTTTCTTCAGACTCTTTCAAAACTGCAGGGATGACATTGTCCACACTCTTGGTCCTTGTCTAAGTACTTACACAGCAAATTTTCATTTAGAACATTATATTGGGGGCTGAGGATATGACCCAGTTGGTAGAATGCTTGCCTAGCATGAACAAAACCGTGAGTTTGATCCTCAACATCGATGGTGTCTGCAATACCAGGACCACAGATAGAAGTAGAAGCGAAGGGGTCAGGAAGTTCAAGGCCATCCTCAGCTATGTAGTGATCCAAGGCTAGCCCAGGATGTAAAATCAGATTGGTTATTGAAAGTTTATTAATTTTGTTTGTTTTGCTAAAAGTGATTTCAGGCTGACAGCTTCCCTTTATCCTAGAAGAGAAAGAAAAAGTATTTAGAATAGCCTCAGAGGCACCTAAGTCACCCCCACAGGAAAGAATTTTGACTGTCAAATGGAGTATTTTTTTGATCCTTCATTGTTAATGGAATGATTTGTCTCGGGATGACTTTCTGGAAACACATATTTACTCTTGTTAAGCATGTTTTCTTGACTGGCCACAATCTTACTCATTCTGACACATGTCAAAGTGTTTCAGGACTTAACTTTTTCCATTTACCAAGTGTGTGTGTGTGTGTTTGTGTGTGTGTGTGTGTGTGTGTGTGTGTGTGTGTGTCTGTTGTGTGGTCTAGTGATGAAAAATTCACAGTGAGTAAAATAGACCAAATTTTTTCCCAGCTTAATTTCTAGTTCCAATAAGGCAGACTGTAAACAAATCAATAAGTGAGACATATTGGGTGACAGATTGTGACATGTTCTTTTGAAAAAGAAATGTGGACAGAGGGAAGATGGAGGTCTGGACCTGAAATTGAAGTTGCTTTAAACTAAAAAGAAACAGTCAAGAAGGCTAGGGAATACACTCTAGAACCTTCAAAACCAAGGTAACCGTGTCCCAGCACCGCGGCCCACCCTGGTCCTGGTAACCCTGTCCCAGCACCGCGGCCCACCCTGGTCCTGGTAACTCAAAGAGCCTGGAGACCACAGAGCATCTTACGTATCTCTGCCTTTGCTCACAGCCGTCCGTCAAGCCAGGGAAAGACCTACAACCTTGTCTGTCAGTTAAGCGCTCTTAAAAGTGCACTACAATTTCAGTTGGAAAATTTTTATCAACAACCTGGGAAGCTGAGTAAACATTTGTAAAGCATGTCAAAATCCTCACTGTTCTAAGACTGATCTAGAAACAAGGGTTTAGTGAGAGGATGTCAGTGTATCATTTGCATGTCTGATCCCCTTTGTGCTCTACTTTGGTGGTCTATTTTCCTCATAACCATTAGCCATATGCTATGGAATGAGGGTCAGGCCTTTTTGAGGTTTGGGAAAGCTCACTATTGCATGGCTCATCTTTAGGTCTGGCTCTGTTGTAGTAGTGAACAGGTTAGTATAACTGTCTTTTGCACCTCAGTTTCCAAGTGTGGCAGAGGCACTCTAGAACATTTGCAAGAGGTTGGCAAAGTCAAGTCTATACAGGCCTCAGGATATAGAAGTATTATGTTCCTGTTCCATTTTCATATCTCTCATGAATGGATAGCCTACTTTCCCAGAAGCTATGGGTGATATCTAAACAGTTAGAATGCAGGGGCAGATGTGGTTATCTAGGTTCTTATACTAAGCAAGACTTCACAGCAATTTCCAACAAGTTAAAACAATGTCATTCTTCAAAAGACCCAAAGAGATGATTCACAAAAGAGGACGTAGGAATGGCTACAGTCAGCATCATTCATCATCTGGGAATAGAAATAAAAAAATGAGGTATCTGCTCATGCCTGTTAGTCTCACTGTCTGAGACAAAGAATGGCAAATATTGGTGAGCATGTGGAGAAATGGGCCTCCTTGCCACGGTTGGTGGGGAGTTCAGTAAGTGCTGCCATTATAGAAAAGATGATTGTGGAAGTACCTCAGCTATTAAAAATGGAACCACTGTATACTCCAGCAGTCCCATTGTTGAGTATGCTGCCAAATTAAATGAAATCTGTATGTCAAAGCGATATCTGTTGTGGTGATATATTGTGTACCCTAATAAAATTTGCCTGAAGATCAGAGAACAGAACAAGCCACTAGATCAAACATAGAGTCCAGGCAGTGGTGGCACACACCTTTAATCCTAGCACTCGGGAGGCAGAGATCTGTCTGGATCTCTGAGAGTTCAAAGCCACCCTGGATTACATGAGATTGATTCAGTCTAGGAGAGAAACAGAGCCAGGCAGTGATGGCACAAACCTTTAATCCCAGTACTTGGGAGTCACACACCTTGAATTCCAGCACTTGAGATCTTGTGCCTTTGCTTGGGAACATGCCTTTAATCCCAAGAAGTGACGGCTGGGTGGAGAAAGGTATGTAAGGCGTGAGGAGAAAGGAACTAGAAGCTCTTTCAGGCTGAAGAGTCCTAGAGGTAAGAGGTGGCTTGTTCCTTTGTCTATCTGATCTTTCAGCATTTACCCCAATATCTGGTACCAGGTTTTTTTGGGTTTTTTTTTGGTTTTTCGAGACAGGGTTTCTCTGTGTAGCTTTGCGCCTTTCCTGGAACTCGCTTTGGAGACCAGGCTGGCCTCGAACTCACAGAGATCCGCCTGGCTCTGCCTCCCGAGTGCTGGGATTAAAGATGTGCGCCACCACCGCCCGGCTCAGGTTTTTTTTTTTTTTATTAAAAGACCTATTAGAAATTTGAGTTACAAACTGTTGTTTCATGTTTCTTCCTGGTGCCATGCAAAAAAAAAAAAAAAAAAAAAAGAAAAAAAAAAAAAGACAATGAATCCAACGAAGTGTGCCCCAATGGGTGGACAGGCAAAGAAAATGTGGTATGTGTACAGGACGGAATACTGTGTGGTTGTAAAAAGAAATGAAGTCTTGTCATTTATGATGTGGTGGATGAACCTGAGGTCATTAAGTGAACTTAACCAGGCAGAGAGAGACACGTTGCATCATCTAAAATGTGTAGAGTCTGACACAATGATGTCACAGAAAAGGAGGTCAGAGTGATGGTCACCTGCGGTCGGATGGCTAGGACGAAGGGAGTTGCTGGTCAGCGGGCTTGTCATTACAGTTAGAGGGGCATGCTTTTTCAGCTGTCCAGAATAAGCAAATGCGTAGACAGAAAGGAAAGAAATGATTGTCTGAGGATGGAGGTGCGAGGAGTGAGTGAGTGAGCAGGGAGGAGCAGAGGTGAACGCATGGCTGGTAAGCTTCTTTTGGATGAAGTGTCCCAGATCAGCTGTCGTGATGGCTTTACAGCTTTGTGAGCATGCTGCAGACCACAGGCTTTTCACTTCCAATGGACGAGTGTGCCGTGATTCTCAATGACTGTTTTAAGAGCACTGCCAAGCCTGACGACTAGAGTTCAAATCCTGGATCCCAAATGGTGGAAGGAGAGAAATGATTTCTGAAGGTTGTCCTCTGACCTCCAACCCTGTGCTGTGGTATGTGCATGTACATATACAAAAACACATACCTGCACACCTATGCACACACAAACACACATTTTAAATAAATAAACACAGTAAAAACTTTTAAAGCTAATAGTAGATCTCATTATTTTTTAAATGTATTTTTTTTTGTAATAATTCATGGATAGTAACACACAATGTTAAGTATGTAAAAAGACCCAGAAATCCACAGGGCTGCAGGCCGTCTCTTTACAAGGTGAAGTTTTTGTTTGGCTTATATGTCAGTACATCCGGGATTCCGCAAAGTGCCCGGCATGTGTGAAGTGCTCACAGTGCTGAGTGAAAGAAGTGTTTCTCACAGATTACACTAGTTGCCTCAAGTGCAAATTTTAGTTCATTGAGTTTTAAAGATGAGATTTTGAATTTTTAAGATGGGCATTTTCTTACATTATTATTTTTTAGGTTAGCATCCAAAGCAATGGGTTTCTTTAGACAGAATTACTTTATGCAAGCATTAAAATTACTTATGGAAAGAATTCAGAATAAAGAGAAATTGTTATTTGTCTCCATTTAAACCTCTGCAGGTTAACATACCCCAGACAGAAGAAACCATTTGGCAATCACAATGATCTTCCAGAGTCTGGAAGAATTTAAGGAAAAAGAGGCTTGCTTTGTTCAGCTGAGGACACATGGATCCTAAAAGAGTTCATGCTCCTCCACTCCAGCTGGTAAACTGAGGCATAGGGGCCAGTGAGAAGGCTCAGTGAGTAAAACCGCTTGTCACCAAGCCTAATGACACTGAGTTCAATCTCAGGATCCTTATAGTAGAAGTTGAGAACTGAGTCCCACAAGTTGTCCTCTTGCCTCCACATATGTGCATGAGCACATCACACACAATAAACGAGTAAATGTTTTAAAACAGGAAGAAAACCTCATGGTTCAGTGTAGAGTGACAGGACTACATTCTGAGGGCTGTGCCAGCATCACCTCACATTTGAGCAGCATAGAGTTCACTTACACAGGCCTGGGCCCAGCTTTCTATGTATTCCTCTGCTTTATGCCCACGCCATCACATATGCAGTCCACTGTTAGCCAAACATCTTATGGACACGCGCTGTGTTTGCACACCCAGTACCATGAATGGCACAGAAACTCCTCATCCCTTATCTGATAACCACGAGTCAGGGGAAGACACAGAAACTAGGAAATCAGGCTTGTAGTCAGTAGATGCAGTCGATATATCCTTGGGAAGTTAGAAGGAAATGATACTTTATTTTATTTTGCTTTGTTTTTTTCGAGACAGAGTTTCTCTGTGTAGTCCTGGCTGTCCTGGAACTCACTCTATAGACCAGGCTGGCCTCAAACTCAGAGATCCACTTGCCTCTGCCCCCCGACCTCCAGTGCTGGGATTAAAGGTGGCTCAGGAAACAATGTTTTAAATGATTCTGATGCTTTCTGATATTCTTAAAGTTAGTTTGAAAGGTGAATGCAACACTGTTGCATTAGGTAGACTAACCAAAAGCAAGACAGTCAAACTAACTTGCAGAGGCACCTCGGAGAGAGGGTTATTAGTGCTGTCTTCCTTACAGCACTTCTCAACAACTTGTCATTGTTTAGAGAATATTTTATCGATTTTTGTAAGCCATCCCACACAGATAGACTTTATACACATAATACAGTGCACGAGCCTCATAGAAATGGAGGAAAATTAAGCTCAAATGTTTCCAGACCAATACACCTGTTAATTTCGGTACAACACCAACCGGGCATGCTAAGCAATAGCAGCGTGATCAACATCAATGGCTGCAACAACATTTGTTCCAGGTTCTGCATTCACTGGGACAAAACTGGAAGACATCCAGCATCCTCCATTTAAAAAAAATAAAAATAAAAAACAAACTCCAAGAAAACAGCACAATTTTGTTACTATTGTGGTACCCAGCACATTTTATTATTATTATTATTATTATTATTATTATTATTATTATTAGCTTCTCAATCATCCATCACCTGCAAAGAAAGCACCCTGAGCAACATCAGTTAAAACAGCCCCAATCAGCCCTCAGCCACCACCACAAATCCTGAAGCAGGTACATGATCAACACATTTTCATCATGTGACTTCTGTTCACCAGCTTCTCTCTGGGCCTTGAGGATTCAGTGGTCACTGATTCATGAAATTTATATTTCACAGGAGGAAGCCGACAAGCAAACAAGCGATCAAAGTAATTTCAGATATGAGAACCATGAATTAAAAGGACAAAGCGGGGCACAGTGTTAAAAGGAGATTAGTTGCAGGGTCTGAGTTAGGGACCAGGATGGGCAGGGCTGATTTAGACAGGGTGTTGGGGTCATTCTGTGAGTGGTGGCAGGGAGCTGAGACATGACAGGGAAAACGAGCTCTCCGGCAGGAGCGTCCCCACCCCCAGCCCCCGGAGAAACCTGCAAACTGCGTGGACAGATGTGGTCTGGCTTGCAAGTCTAAGTGGGGTGTGTTTGCTGTGCACTGGGATGGGGGTGGTTGTTAGCACTGGAGCCAAGGGAGGCCTCAGGCTGTACCCGGTGGGGTCAGAGCAGGCACAAACTAAGTCGTGGAAGGGCTTGGATTTGGGATTTCATTTCCAGGCCCTTGAGAAGTCACTGGGGTGCTGGCTTTGGACACATGACTCATGTTGCACTTGTAGGAATGAGCCCAGCTTCTCCTTGTGGAAGGGAGTGTGTAGCTGTAGCCGGAAGCAAAGAGACCTGTGAACTGCTGACTGTCTCTTGAGGGAGGGGTGAACTACAGAGGCAGAGGTAAAGATGAAGGCTAGATAAGGGACTGGGTTATTTAAAGCCCTGGAGGAGGCTTGCCTCATGGAGGCATTGCATAGATGGGTACGTCCTTCTCACACATGCAGCTTTCAGACACCCATGCATTTGTCTGAACTCACAGAGTAAGTCAGCGGAGCCAGTTCCCCACCACCACCGGGCATGGTGTTGCCGTCTTCGAAATGCTTTACCTCAGGTCTTTTTCCTTCCAACCTTTCTGCTCGTAGCTGCCATCCTCCTCTCCCTCAAACACTGCTTTCATCATGTTTATCTTGCTGATAAGCACATGTGTGTATTCGTGGAGCTACTGAGCAATGGCAGTGAGCTAGTTTGGTTTGGTGGGTGTGGTTCACACACCTGAGATACAGCCCTTATTTCCTCCAGGATTTTATGAGAATTTACCTGGATTGATGCTATTAAAACATATGAAATGATGGAATGGGGAATCAGATACACAGTAGAATTAACAAAGCCCATGGAGAAGGTAGGGCTTGTTTTACCTCTGGAATGAAAGAAAATTTTAGCAGTGAGGGCAAAGGGGCCCTGTTAAGAAAAAGAAAGACACATGCTATCTTATTATCTTATGTGTGTGTGTGTGTGTGTGTGTGTGTGTGTGAGAGAGAGAGAGAGAGAGAGAGAGAGAGAGAGAGAGAGAGAGGGAGAGAGAGAGGAAAATAAATGGGAGAGAGCATGTTAAGAGAAAAGAACATGTGCTTTGAGAGTCTGGGAATCAAAGCCACAGGATGAGAAGGTGTTGAACTATAGATGCCCCCAAAGCTGGGTACAGAGGCTTTGGAGTCGATTCGGCTGGATATAAGAAGTCGTTAAAGATTTGCAACAAGATTAAGACTTAGTGCAGGCTTAGCTGACACTAGCAATTATTTCACTCTGTAATTTTTAGGTATTTATCATCTTTAGGTCATTATTACAAACCTGGCATGCAACTCCTTGGACTTAAAAAGTATATACCCTGTGTGTGTGCAGCCTCTATGGAGTAGGCACAGTAATGTCTGATGATGGTGGTGATGATTGATACATAAGGAAGACTAATATGACAATAGCCTGGGATCTGGACGGAAAAGAATACATCTAGGAGGTGAGAAGTTAGTAAGGAAGATGTTCCAGAAACGCATGAAGGAAGAAATATGGAAGTGACAAAATGCTTTGAAAATAGGGCCTGGAGAGCTGGCTCAGTAGTTAAGAGCATTTCCTGCTCTTGTGAAGGACCCAAGTTTGGTTCCCATCACCATGTTGGATGGTTCACAACTACCCATGATTCCAGCTCAAGGAGATCTGATGTACTCTTCTGGCTTCCATGGATACAGCATGCATGTACACACACACACACACACACACACACACACACACACTTAAAAATAAAGAATATATAAAAATAAATTCTTTTAAAATATAATTAAAGGAGCTGTAACCATTTTGAATGGGGAAATGCATTAAAAATTACGTTTTCGAGTCTAATGTTTTGAAAAGCCATGATGCCAGTCAGGTGAGATGAAAGAAATCAGAGAGGGAGTTAGTTCAAAGAGTGAGGTGAACTTGGTTTTGGATGGTGAACTGATTACATTTCTCATTAGGAACAACTTGAGGGAGGACAGGGTTGTCTTGGAGCACAGTTTAAGGAGACAAGTTCATCATGCAGGGAAGCCATGGCAGCTGGGGCCCTGTCCTTGGTGTCTGAAGCTTGTGGTGCATTTCGTTACATACCAGGTAGGCCTTACCTACTGAAGGTTTCACAAACTCCCCGAACAGTTCGTTACACACCAGGTAGGCCTTACCTACTGAAGGTTTCACACACACACACACACACACACACACACACACACACACACACACACCAACAGTTCTGTCAGCTGAGGACCAGGTGTCCAAACACAGGAACCTGTGAGCTCTCACAAACAGGACTTAGCCTTAGTGGCAGGATAGTCATTTAGAGGTGGCCTAAGGAACTGGCTCCATGGAAATGAAGTGGCTCTAAAGAAACACAGTCCATTCATTTCAGCAATTAGACATAGAGGAACTGTCTGCTCTAAGAGGCACAGGAATCCAGAGTTCAGTGAGATCGGGCCTTGATGATCGTGTAACCCAGTGAGGAAAGCAGAGAAGGCAAAACAGAATTCAGTCTCATGCAAGTGTGTAGAGGGGCAACGTACTGACCAAGCGAATTTGACAGGCCCTACTCACCTGTGCAGACGTCCTACCTGAGCGAAACAGGCTGTCCCAGAGAAGAGCCCAGGAAAGCAACACAGATGCATCCTCATGGTTATGCTTCCTTCCCTGTGTCTTGTTACTCTGGCCACAACTGTCTTGATACAAACAAAGGTTAATGGTCTTTTAGATGGTCTAAAGATGGCCAGATACTCATCAGAAACTCTGCCCCACAGCGTCTGTCCTTATTGTTCAGTGAGTGACAGGCACAGTACAGGCAGATCCTGCCAGATGGTTTGACTGTGTCACAGAGCAGACACCAGATGTCTAGACAGCAGTAGAAGAGACTGTGTGTGAAGAAGTACAGATGGGCCGGCCCGTGAATAGAATTACCAGCATTACAGGAAGTAGATGCCTCCCAAGGAAGGCTGGGTAAGGCTTTTGACCCCACCATTGAACCACAAGAAGCACAGTTGTTCCTGGACAGAACAATAGTTTCCTGGCTGACGACATGTGTTGTAGAATATTATTTTAAGTCTGTTACTTTTGTTTGTGTTGGATTTGTTTAACTCTGTGAACCTATGTTACTGTGCCTGCCTAAAACACCTGATGGTCTACTAAATAACTGAACAGGCCATAGCAAGGCAGGAGAAAGGATGAGTGGGGATGGCAGGCAGAGAGGATAAATAGAAGGAGAAATCTGAGAGGAAAGAGAAGGAGATGGACTCCGGGGGCCAGCCACCCAGCTACACAGCCAGACATGGAGTAAGAAGGAAAGAAAAAGTATATAGGAATAGAGAAAGGGAAAAGCCCAGAGACAAAAGGTAGACGGGATAATTTAAGTTAAGGAAAGCTGGCAAGCAACAAGTAAAGCTAAGGCTGGGCATTTATAATTAAGAATAAGACTCTGTGTGTGATTTATTTGGGACCTGGGTGGCGGGTCCCCCAAAAGAGCAAAAACAAACATATTTTGTTTTCATTTCATCTTTATGTAGCCCAGGCTGGCCTAAAGCTCACACTCTCCCATTTTAGTCACTGGGATTAAGAGGAACCTAGCTGATATGATATTTCTTGGATGTCTTTATTTAGAATAAATCCCTAACATTTGTGGTGTGGTGTCCTAGAATTTCACCCTTCTAATGTCCCAAGAAACATAAAACACTGCAGTTGTTTGGCTTTGATTCTATTTGCAGAAGAGGATGCTCCATGGAGAGGGGTCAGGTGATCGCCAGAAAACAGACCAAAATGTTGCGTGCATGAGCATGGGCAACTTCCTTTCCAGAAGAGTTCACAGTAGAGAGCAGAAGCCACAGTTAAAGCTTGCAGCAAGCCCAGCCAACTAGCTCTTATAACTTAAATTTACCCATATTTTTATGTATTATCTGTGTTCTACCATGTGGCTTTTACCTCTCTCCCATTCTGCATGTCTGACTCCTCTGGCTGGTGTCTCTGCCTTTCTTCTTCCCAGAGTCCTCTCTGTCCCTGGAAGTCCTGCATAACCTCTTCCTGTCTAGCTGTTGGCTATTCAGCTCTTGATTAAACCAATCAGAAGGCACCTTGGCAAAGATCCATCTTCGCAGTGTGAACAAACATTTCACAACAGCCCACAGTCCCGTTCACACTTGTTGCTGTCCCCTCTTCTTTCCCATGGGGATCCCAGGGCCTGCCTGTGTGCATGTTCTCAGGAAAAGCGTGGAAACAGCAGACAGGTAAACTCTCTAGTGCATCCACGAGGCTTGAAGGAAAGCAACCCCAGAAGATAGCGGTAGAAAGGATGGCTGCCGAGACCTTGAGTGTCAATGTGCCGACGGCTAACTGCCAGGACGGGAATGGTCACTTGATCTATTAAAAGTGAAGATTTCTGCTCTACCTCACATCAATTGTGTGACATGCATGGGGGGTAGGTGTAGGAATTTGAATTTCTGTAAGCATGCAGATTATTCTGGAAGCACTGCAAACCCCAAACTCCATCCCCACCCCCTCTCCCTGTCTTGGGCCCTGCTACTGCCAACTGTCAAGTCTGTAGTACTGAGGAAACAAAGGGAAGATCACTGGGGAGGAGGCTGCTAAGAAAGCAGCAGAGGGTGGACAGTGGAGAGGCCTGGCCTGGCTTCTCTAAGAATTGCTGAGGGAGTGAAAGGAGAGGTCCTCTGTGAGGTGAAGCTGGAGAGCAGGGTGCACAGGACAACAGTAGGAACTGTCTTGCTTAGCTTTAGTTGTCAACTTGGAACACCCTAGAGTCATCTGGGAGGCAAGCCGACACTGAGGGATTACCCCGATCAGATTGGAAGTGGACATGGCTGAGGGTGGAGGAGGTAGGGATTTCCTTGATTATTAATTGGAGTAGGAGGGTCCAGTCCACTGTGGGCAATATCATTCCCAGGCAGTCGGTCCTTGGCTGTAGAAGGGAGCCAGCAAGTAGTGTTCCTCCATGGCTTCTGCTTCAAGCGCCTGCTTGAGTTCCAGCTCTGATGTTCCTCGATGATGGGACTGTGACCTGGATGTGTGAGCCAAATAGACCCTTTTTCTCCTAAGTTGCTTTTGGTAAGAGTGTTTTATCACAGTAACAGAAAAGAAACTAGAGCAGGAATGAAGATTCATTTTGGGAACCATGAGCCAAGATGGTAACTGAGACCCTGCGTATGGATTAGATTTCTGCTGCTGCCAGAACTTTTATAATCAGCATCAAATTCTACACAGAGCACTGCAGTCCTTTTATGATTAACAGAGTACCGATGGCAGAGAGGACACTGCATTAGCAGTTGTGAGACAGAACGCTTACCGTGGACTTAAAGTAGTACAGAATACAGCTGTGATTTGACGCAAACCAATCTATGTTCCAATAAGCACAAATTAATTTAACAAATTCACAGTGCTCATTATGCGGCAGATAGTTTTCTAGCTACTCTAGGATGTGGTTCATCAGAAGGTGACCTCAGTGAGTGTAAAAGCGGATTTCATAAGATGATAAAGGCAGACAGTGATGGGTTTAGAGAATGCTAAGCAAGGATTTAGTCTCAGGGTTCATAAAGAAAGTGCCTAGAGTGTTCATTCAGCATCTCACGTCTTTACTGGGCGTCTTATTTGTGTCAGTTCTGTTGTAGGCACTAGAGCTTTAGCAGTCAACAAAACAAGCCAGAAGCCTTGCTCTCAGTTTATACTTTGATGGGGAAAACACAAGAATTAAAAAAAAAAAAAATCAAAGAAGAGCTTGGCATAGTGCCACAAGCCTTTAATCCCAGCAGTCGGAGGTCTGTGAGTTTGAGGCCAGCCTGGTCCTCAGAGCGATCCTGTCTCAAAACAAACAAACAAACAAACAACAAACAAAAAACAAAAAGAAAATGAAATACTAAGATAGATCAAACGGTGGTAAGTTTTCTGGAGAAGAATACAGAGTAGTATTCGGGGATTGAGGGCATACTACAATATCAAAGATGTTCTTTAGGAAAAAAAAGACATTTAAACAAGACTTAAAGCCGATGAGAAAAGAGGAGGCATTTGGCATTGGTAGTACGGGAGATGAGAACAGCTTCAGAGGAAGAAGCCAACCTCCCCTCTTCTAAGAGCAGCTAGGAGTCAACATGAATACATGAAAAATAGGAGGTGGAGCACTTGAGAAAAAGAAGAAGGTAGGGGTAGCCAATAATCTAAGGCAGAGCAGAATTTTAGAAGAATTTTGCTTTTATTTTAAGTGGAATGTGAGCCAAAGGGAGCTCAAGGCAGACCGAGCTACTCTGATAGTTAGGGTACTTCAGCTTATGAGTGTGAATGTGGACTCCATTTCTTTCTCTCCCTAAATTTCTTTCTTCATCTGTAAAATAGTGGAGATGACTCTAACCCGTGAGGGTGTTGTGATAATTAAATAGCATATGTGCAAAAACATTTAGCAGTTACTTGACATGGAGTAGGCACATTCTTTCCTCCCCTGTCTTCTTGTTTCCTGGGCCTCCCACCTCGTGCTGGGAGGGAGAGGTAAGGGTACAAAGAGTGACAGCTTGCTAGCTGACGTCACTTCAGGGTTCTACTGTAACAGTTTCACGGGCGGCTGATGATGTGGCTGTGTGGACAGACTGCCGGGTGGGTGGCTGTGTGGACAGACTGCCGGGTGGGTGGTGGGCAGTCATCTGAGCACAGGCCCTGGCTCTCCAGGCCTCGATCGATGGGATTTTTCTCGATGGTGTATCAATGCAGTCTCAGAGAATGCATGTTTATTTGCCTCCGGGTTTGACTCTGTGGATGGTAACTGATGAATGAATGTCTTCCCCCTCATGTCCGGAGGGGACTCCTCGGATCTGTCCTGTGGAACAAGAGCAATTCCTACAAACCAGCTCTGCTTGTGGCTTCCGGGGCAAGACGGCCAGCCTGGTCTACACAGAGAGACCCTGTCCCGGTTCGCGACAATGAGAAGGGCCCCTGAGGAGAGCCGCTGAGGTCCGCGCCCGGCTAGGCTGCGCGCGCCCTGAGCAGCCGCGGGCGGCCGCGTGCGAGCGGCGAGGCGGGGCGACCCGAAGCGCGAGCCCGGGGGTCGGGGGGTCCGCGCGGGCCACCGCCTCCTCAGCAGCCGCAGCCGCAGCCGCCGCCGCCGCCGCGCGCGCCGCCGCCGCCCAGCCCCGGTCCCGGCCGCCGCTTCCCGCCCTCGCTCTCCTCGGCTGGGCTCACAGCGCCGCGGCCGCTCCCTCCGCCCCAGCGCGCGCGCGGGCGCGGGCGCGCGGCCGAGGCAGCGCGGAGCGCCGAGCGCATCGATCGGCCTGCTCTCTGGGGCCGCCCGCCCGCCGCCGCCGGGCCCATCGCGCGCTCGGGGCTCGACTCGGCAGGCGGCGGCCGCGGCGGCTGAGGAGGCAGCGCTGTGGCGGCGGCTGAGGCGGCAGAGGAAGGCGGCGGCGGCGGCTCGGCCCGGAGTCCCCGCTCCCGCGCCATTTCGGACCCGGAGCGAGCGTGGCGCGGGCCTGAAGGCGGCGGCGGCGGGAGCCTGAGGCGCGGCGGCTCCGCGGCGCGGAGAGAGGTAGGGCGCGGACGGCGCTCCTGGGCCGCTGCCCGGTGCCGAGCTCGGCGCGGCCGGGCGGGGCCGCGGCGCTGAATGAAGCCGGCTCGGGGAGGCGGGCGCGGGGCGCCGAGGCCGGGCGGCCGCCGCTTCCTGGACGGGGAAGCCTTCCTTCCTCCTCCGGGCCGCGGCCGGCCCTCCGCGCCGCCCCGGCCTCCCCGCCCGGCCTCGGCTGCAGCCGGCATCCGCGCCCGGCTAACTTGTCGGGCGAGCGGGCGAGCGCGCGGGCTCCCCCCGGCCGGGTGCGAGCCCCCGGGGAGGTGGCGGCGGGAAGGGCTCGCAGCCCCGCGGCCCGAGGTCCTGGGGGTTCTCGGGGCGGGGACGGGGCGGGGGGGATGCATCTGCCGCCGAGTTCGCGACCGCTCCCCTCCCCCACGCATGTGTGGGCTGTGACATTGCCGCGGCCACAAAGGAGGAGGTGGAGGTGGCGACGGTGGTGGCAGAACAGGTGGCCCACGCCCTGCGCCGCAAGCCCGCGACCCGCAGTGAAAAGCAGAAAAGTTAATGCGGCAGGTCTGGGTGGCTTTGTGTGGGGAGGACACGGAGGGACGGCGAGAGCTGAGGCAGGGGGCTATCCCTGAGTGGAGCGCGCGCGGGCAGCTCGGCTCACGGAGCTTCAAGTTTGAATCGCATGCTGTTCCGTCCCCTCTAGCCTTGCGGGTTTGCCCCCTCGCCCTTTCCGAACCCGACTCCAGGGTTCATTGTGGCATTCGGGCGGACCACTGTGAAAGCCTCTCGGGCGGGTGGGTTACAGCCCAAGTCCTGAGCCAGCCCTGGTCAAGCTTGATTTTCATTAAGGCGAGGAGTTAAAAACAGAATGACATGCTATGTTTGCCGTGGAAAAATCATCTGAGGAGACGTGTTGAAAAGTCGTAATAATCACTTCGGAATTAACCATATGACTTGGTGTCACTCTTCGAGGAAGGGCCAGCCAGATTGCTGACCCCCCATGTGATAGACAATAGACATCAAACATGCGTGGTATCAGTATATTTACTTTGAAACTTTAGCCATCCTCAAGCATCCTTGGTTATAAGAGGTGGCAGGTAGTAATTGAATTTTACACCTTTCTAAAAAATTAGCAAAATTGTTGGAATCTAGTCCCAGTCACACCCCTTTACTACCTTTTGTAATGGGGGGGGGGTGCATCTTTCTGGCTTAAGCTCTTCTTTGAGTAAGACTTTTTTTTTCTTCCAGTAGACTTAAATATCACTAGGTTTTAAAAACCTGACTTAAAAATTTTTATTTTCAGCAGAAACTAGTGCATCAGTACATACCAGGAGATGTGTCTCTAATCATCACACATGTGATCCAATACCTGTTCACAGTATACCCTAAGTTAGCCAACATTTTAGTCTGTAGGACTTATTTACACCCTTAAACCATTATTGAGGGTCTCAAAAATCCTTTGGGGGGACGTACCAGTATTTACCACATTAGAAGAAACAATTTTTAGTTTTCAGTTAATTTAGAACTAGAAATAACATGCCTATTGGTAACATGGATGCATTTTCAATGAAAAATAACTTTTCTAAAGCAAAATAAGAACTGGAGTGGCATTGTTTTACACATTAGCAACCTGTTTAATTGTACGTCTTCATAGGAGATGATTGTACTCGCTTATACCTGCATCTCATACCTGCATTCTCTTATTGTGACTAGAGCCCCGAAAGCTACCTGCACTTGTAAAAATACAGTAAGAAGGCTAAAAAACAATTGCTATAAAAATAGTTGTAACCTCTTGTTCCCTACCACACAAAGTCTTAGGAACCCATTGGGTTCCTGAATTGCTCTTATAAACTAGCCACACTATTTGTGGGAGGGAGGGGCAAAGGTCACGTTTCCATGTGATTCTTTTCATCTATCTCATTTGCCATGGCCTACATTTGTTATAATACTCGAAGGCCAACAGGTAAGTTATGTTAGTACTGGCTCTCAGGATGGCCCAGACGAGCAGCAAGAGAGGATAGGTGGGGCAGAGCAGGACAGGGAGTTGGATGAAGGGCTGGGAACAGTGTTTTCTGACCTTGTTTCTGTTATCGAGGGGCTCAGGCACGAGGTGAGGAGGACAATATGTTGGAAAAACAGCTACATTTTCCCCTCTTGGTACCTGGGTGAATAATTCTTGTTCATCAATTAAGTAGACTGTGTATTTTGTGTTTATTTACACTGTATACACATATATTGATCTGGAACTATTCTGTAATAATGTGGCTTTACTCCCATTCTTTTACAGCCATGCCCCTTTATTTGTAATAATATGTATTATATAAGGGAAAGGAGAGAAAATGAATGTCTTCGTGTAATAGCGACTAAAAAAATAACAGATCTTTTCTGTTTGGGGATTATTAACTGTATAAGTTGCCAGTACTTACTGCACCTGTTGGGAGACAGTGTACTGTAAGCAGAGTAAAAGTTGCAGAGGTTACTGAGAAACTCTTTACATCTTTCACATTTTTTTTTTTTTTACATCTTTCACATTTTTTTTTTTTTTTGCCAAAAGTAGTGTTTATCTCTGAATTTCACTCTATTTTTCTTGTGCAGAGGTAACTGTTTTTTAGTACTCATATAGGATTATGTTATAATTGATCTGATGAGTTATACCAAATAGTTGATCCCAAATCCTTAAAACTCCAACTTTTTACCTTTGTTTTCCCCACAGGTACCTTAAAGATGAAAATGCCATCAAATATTATCTTTGTGTCATTGCCTAGGTTTTTCTTTCCCCACAATTCAGTTTTGACACCAGACTCCTATTTTGTTGCCTATCATGAAAGAACTGTTCCGATGGCTTTAAAACAGAATTCTGCAACTGTTGGCTCCAACAGAGATGCTCTTAGGCTACCTACTTCTGACTTTTAATATCCAGCCAACCAGGAATACTGCAAGGGTGGATGTGGGGATCGCTGTCAGCAAGCTTATGCGGGTGTGTCCACAGGGTATAGAGCACTGTGCAGACACTTGTACTTAGTGAAGTCACACTGCATTCCTTTGAGAGCTATTAGCTGCTACAAAACAGCAATCTGGCCGTTTGATCAAACACACTGGATGAATATAGGATGAAAGAACTGGTTTCCCTGTATTTTTATGAAGTGTTGATGAGGGGAGTTGTAAATAAGTACAGCTTACTCCTGTGTACATCTGCAGTCACTGTATTTCAGAATACCTTAGAGTTTTACATAAAATGGTGAGTGTTAAAATATTGATGAGTGTTTGTGTGAGACATGTTCTAATTTAGTTACGTTTTTATTATTTTTATTATAAGGCCTGCTGAAAATGACTGAGTATAAACTTGTGGTAGTTGGAGCTGGTGGCGTAGGCAAGAGTGCCTTGACGATACAGCTAATTCAGAATCACTTTGTGGATGAATATGATCCTACGATAGAGGTAAATCTTGCTTTATATTCTACATGTGGTTTGTGCAGAACGATCATCCTTTGCTGTGATGGTGAAAATTGGATTATACTAGAAAAATAGAATCATTTGAAGGTTGAGTTTTTTAAACTTAATATAGTTTGATGAGTAAGATCTTCAGAATTATTTTCAGATATTTTATATCCATAACATTTTATATTCCATAAAATCTTAACCAATTAAAGGTCAACTGCTAAATAATAAAATTAAAACCTGGAAGAGATCTTGAAAAATCAGGTAGTATGTCCTATTGCTGGCAATAGCAAAGAAGGGTTTATTCAACCTCTGAGACCAGCAAGAGGGGCTTTTCTTTAACTGTGCTTGTTAGCTCATTTTTCACAAGGTTATTCACACATTTATGTGTGATCTAAATATATTAAATTAACATCAGTGAAGCAAGAAGTAAATGTTATCTTGCCTTTGAAATAGCCTTTATTGTTAGACTATTTCTTAGACATCTTTACTGCAGTGTGTGGGCTTCCCAGTCCTAGCTTTTATTCTTTGTTCTAATGTTCCATTTCTAGTTTTTTGAGGTAGGTGCTAATGTACTCCAAGGTGGGCCTTCAGTTAGCTGAGGCCTAGCATGAGTCATGGTCCTCCCTCCAGCTTCCACCTCTTGAGTGGCCTGTGTGCCTCCATGCTCCAGCAAGGCTGTGCTGGGGAGTCAAACCCAGGGCTTGCGGTATGCTAGGTGATCTTCTACCCTCTATATCCCTGTTTCATGTACCAATTTAAAAAGAAACAAAAATCAGTTCTGAAGAATTTTGTAGAGCATTGAAATCGAAAGCTATGAAATCTCAAGTAGGTCACTGTACTGTTATGGGTCTCTCTGTGTCTTGAAGAAACACTGTGCTCAGATGGATTTTGAGGGCATTGGTGAGCTTGGAAAAATGTTTATGTAACTTAAAACATTGAAGGTTGATTAAAGGACTGTTAGAAAGTATCAAATAATTTTAGTAGTGCACCACCCTCCAAAAAATAGAACAGATTGCCGGGCGGTGGTTGCTCACGCCTTTAGTCCTAGCACTCGGGAGGCAGAGGCAGGTGAATCTCTGTGAGTTCGAGGCTAGCCTGGTCTACAAAGTGAGTTCCAGGACAGCTAGGACTGCTACACAGAGAAACCTTGTCTCAAAAAATAAAACAAACAAACAAACAGAGCAGAATGCTCATTTGTAAAGATTTGACTTAAGCATAGAAAAACTTATTTGGTTTCCAGTTTAAGAAGTTGCATCTGTGAAGTAGAATCCTGTGTACTATTCTTTTACATTTATTTTGACAAGTCAGTTCAGGGCTGTACATAGTTCTGCTTTTTTCTTTGAGGAAGATCAAAAAGTTCACCCGTTTTGATTGGTATTCTAAATCCACAGTTACTTGGTATGTTCTGCCATTTAAATCAAATGTAAAAGGAAGTTTTACACTTGATCTTAGCCAAAAGGCCGAGAAGCGATAAAAAAGGAAGTTTTAATAGAATCCATGTGATGTGTGGAAGTTTTCCTGGGATTTGGAAGATGATTTCAACAGAAGTAATCATCTTCCTTGAAAATCTGATCGATTGCATTGTGCTTTCTCCTGTTGGGTCCTAAAGCTTCATGAATATAGATACACAGAACGAGGTCAGAAATGCAGGCTAAAATAGCTTAGGAAACCTTTAGCTCAGACTTGCTAACAGTCCATTATGTACAAGGAAGGTAGACAAGGTTTCTACATGTAAATTTCTAACTCTGAGTATGATTTCTGCCAAGCCAGAAGACTTGACTCTGGGGAGCACTGATACCCTGTGAACTTTGAAACTGACATCCCCAGGTAGTTAGCCATCTGGAGAAAAGTATCAGAGATCACCTTTATCTCACAAGCTGTGGTGAGTCTCGAGGAAACTGACAAGGTAGTTTCTTTGGGTAGTTCATCTATGAGAAAGGCAAAAGAGCTTAAAGAGACTTGGTTAAATAAAAATGCCAGCTTCACACCATTACCAAAAGTTTTAATTGATGAAAAATGTGGTCAGAGAGAAAATTCATGGGAGCTGGGTCTGGTGGCAGATACTACTCTGAGGTGGGAGGATTTCCAGTTCAAGACCTGCCTGGGTTACAGATTAGGTGCAAGGACAGTCTGGGCAACATAGTGAGACCCTATCTTAAAGTGAAAAATAAAAGAAGGACTAGGGATGAAGTGCTTGTACTTTTGGAATTCCATTAGTTTCTCTACTGTAAAAAAAAAAAAAAAAAAAAAAAAAGGGCAAGTCTTTTAAAAATTTAAATGATAATATCACTAAATTTTATTTTAGTGACTTAGACTTTGTGAAAAATTTGATTTTTATCTATGAACTTGGGAGGTATTCTAATTGGCCTAAGGATGTTTAGCTATTTAGTGGTAAGACTGAATTTAAATTTTCTGGAAACAAGTGATATTTCCACTATTGTATTTTTGTTGTTGCTTTTTGGGTTTTTTTTTCCTTTCTTTCTAGACAGGGTTTCAAAAAAACTCGTGGTTTTTTTTTTTGTTTTTTTGTTTTTTTTTTTTTGGGTGTGTGTGTGTGTGTGTGTGTGTGTGTGTGTGTTTTGTGTTTTTACCAGTAGATACAACCTGTGATTATATCACTTTATAAATCTATATACACAGGGTTTCTCTGTGTATCCGTAGCTGTCCCGGAATTTACTCTGTAGACTAGGCTGGCCTTAAATTCAGAGATTCGCCTGCCTCTGCCTCTAGAGTGCTGGGATTAAGGGTGTGCGCCACTGCCACCTGACCACTACGGTATTTTTTTAAAGTAAGAAAGTAGCTGTTTTTCCAACTAAGAAAATGTTTAATAATCTTCTAGATTATTCATCAGTATACTATGACTTGAATTTAATTTACTAATGACAGCCTATGGCAGATACATAATGGAGAACTACATAGGTGTAACCCTAGACCATATTAACATTGGAGACAGTATACATGAGGATCACTTTGACTTCTGTTCTGAAATATTTTTATTTTTCATGAAGTCCACTAAAGTTCTTCAAAGAAATAATTATCTTGTTAGAGGGACATGGTTATTACAGTCTCAAACAATACTCAACTAGAAATAGCAAAGAATGAACTAGCCAGCATATCAGTTCTGAGATTAAATAAAGCCTATGTGCTGCATATAGCTTTAAACTTTGCTCAGACTATCAGATTCATGCCCCAGTGGTAACTTTTATTTTGGTTTTCAAGTATGACATAGATTTAAGTTCACCTTTTGTAAAGTTAAGTTGCTATGCATTATGTTATTTTACTCTAAAGTTGAGTAAAACACTTTGACTTGAAAATAGTTTTATTTTAAAAGCAGTTTTGTTTAAAGCTGTGACCAGCTCTTCTCCCTTTTGTGAGTGCCCTCTACTGGTAACTTACTTGCTTTTATAATAAATAACAATGAAAGCTCAAGTTTGTTGTTTTTTACTATAGATACAACCTGTGATTACATCAGTTTATAAATGTATCAACTTTACTTGGGTGTCTTATATGTAATTAATAGCTTTACTTTTTTTACATGAGTTTTACTCTGCTAACACTGATACAAAGATTACTATGTATATTACGTAGGCTTAGCTAAGTAGATGAAATATGTATGAGAGGAAAGGAGACCGAATCGGAGAGCAGACTGCATTTCCCTGTGAGCACTGGTGGGCTTAACTTGTTGGATGAAAGGACTAAAAGCTGCAGTGTGCTCTGAATTTACCTGCTTGTGCTCTGGGGCCACTGCGTGGACTTTGAAGCATTGTGTGTCAACAAAGGGTTCTAGGAAGGGCTTGTTCAAAATGACAAACAGAAGGTTCCCGTTTTGTAGACTAGTTGTCTAACTAGAAAAACCAAAAAATTCAGGCAGTATTTTTAGATCAGTGTTGAGTATTTACTTAGTATTTATTTAGACCCGAATTTTAAAAATTTATTGGCTGTGTATCTGAGATTCTTATGACTAGGTTTTAAGAAAACCTGGAATTCCTTAATTCATAAAATATTATTCAAAGTTCACTTTGTCCCATGAAGTTTTCCTGAGGATTGGAGAAACATTAAGGAGCCAAAAGGCTAGATCCTTCCCTTCATGATGCCTATTCATTTTATGTGTATTTTTAGGAACAGAATTTAAGTTAGTGATCCAAGACTTTATCCTTTGAGAGCGTTAGTTTCTTACCTCTGTGCTGGAATGTAGCTCCTTGGTAGAGTTCTTAGCTGGCATGGGTGCCGGGAACTGAACTCAGGTCTTCTGCATGACCAGTATATGCTATTAATTGCTGAGCAACCCAGACCCTATTATTGTGATTTTAATTTAATAAAGTTAGTAGTAATGAACAGTGATAAATACTGAGAGAGTTAGTGATGGATAATGCCTTAGATAATGTTTTAAACTTTTAATTTTGAAAATTTCAGACCAATAAAGTCCATCATGAAGGGAAGTCAAGGCAGGAACTCAAGGCAGGGACCGAAGCAAAGGTCATGGAGGAATGGTGCTTACTGGCTTGCTCTCCATGGCTGGCTAAGCCTACCTGTTTATTCAGGTCAGGACTACCTGCTCATGGTGACACCACTCATAGAGGGCTGGACCCTTCCACATCAGTCATCATTCTGGCTTACAGGCCTGTAGCATGAATCTTACAAAGTCTTATTAATAAGAACAAACCTGGAGCCAGGTATTGGGGTGAACGCTGGATCAGAGAAGCAGAACAAGCCACAGCCACCTCACCTTGCTAATTCCTCAGCTGATCTGTTTCCTCAGACTGGAAACCTCTGTGTCCTCATCCGAATGGATCTCAGCTGAACTGCTGTTGAAAGCCTAAAAGCTTAACCAGGCTCTAGTTCCTGGTCCTCACACCTTATATACCTTTCTGCTTCCTGCTATCACTTCCTGGGATTAAAGGCGTGTGTCACCATGCCTGGCTATTTCCAGTGTGGCATTGAACTCACAGAGATCCAGATGGATCTCTGCCTCTGGAATGCTAGGATTAAAGGCGTGTGTGCCACCATTTTCTGGCCTCTATGTCTAGTGGCTGTTCTGTTCTCTGACCCCAGATAAGTTTATTAGGGTGCACGATATATTGGGGAACACAGTATCACCACACAGGCCAGTCTGATGGAGGTATTTTCTCAATTGAGCTTCCTTTTCACAGATGCCCCTTCCTGCATCAAGTTGACACAACAAAAACAGAAAACCAAGCAGTACAGCACTCAGACACATAAAATAAAAATAAATATTTTTTTGAAAAATGTAACATACTTTAATATTAGATAGAATTAGCATAATTGCTAGAAAGAATTTGGAGAAATCTGCACAACGCATGCTCTTGTACACATAACTTCAAACTCTGGTGGTGTTGGCAACACATACCAAAATATAAAATGCATGTCCTTTGACTAGGTAATTCAGCTTCTCAGAAAATTATCCTGTGGATTTAATTGCTAAATGTTTAAAATATATGTTTTTCAACAAGAATGTTTATTGTGTTGGTAAAGATTTTTAACCGAACCCAGATTTGCTTGCCAGCACCCATATTGGGCAGCTTGCAATTCCAGCTCTCCAGCATCTGATGCCTCCTTCTGGCTTCTTCCGGTACCTGTATGTACATGATTTACTTACATATACTTAGGCATACACACATCCATATAAAATAAAACATGAAAATAACTACATGTCTGCCAATGGAAAATTATGGTCTGTCCATACAAGTTATATTTTCAAATTATTGGAAAAGATTAAGTAAGTTTATATGTACCATCATTGAAAAATGTCTGTTATATAGGCTGGGCCACACCACTTTATGCTGAACACTGTTTATTTAAAACCAAACTTAATTACTCCTTCATCCTCTGTGCTCTTTCAGTTTTTAAAAGTGATTATACATACATAAACCCCCAAAGTAGTTAGATTCTATTGGAGCTGAGGAAGTATAAATACTGATTTTGAAGATAGAGCACTAAAGTTTTAGATTATCTAATTGTTGTGATTAGAGTTCCCTCTTTTTACAGTTACAATGTGTTTAACAGTAAGGATGCACTCTTGGTTTAAGGAATTTGACATCAGGTAAAGAGAGAGTTGTATAAAACATGAGAATTACATTGACATCTGTAATTATTAAGACTGCCCTATGGTCATTTCAGCCCCCTAATCTTACCTTGACACAAACAGTAATTGGTGGGAAAACACCCTGTGACTTCAGAAGGTTATAGA
Source organism: Peromyscus eremicus (assembly GCF_949786415.1). Taxonomy (NCBI): domain Eukaryota; kingdom Metazoa; phylum Chordata; class Mammalia; order Rodentia; family Cricetidae; genus Peromyscus; species Peromyscus eremicus. Next base: position 153,050,495 of record NC_081418.1, on the reverse strand, counting down.
TACATGTCTTTTAATATTCTTGTTTTCAAAATCCCGCTTCCTTGTGTTTATCCAGATTTTTGAACTAATGGTAGTTTTATCTCTTAGGAGTAGTACACATTTTATTTTCTTGAATGTAAAGTGCTATCCTAGTTCTAAGAATTTGGAAAATAAGTTTTTTGTTTTCTTTATCCCTACTTTTAAAAAATTTTGTAATCTCACATTTTGTCATGAATACAAGGTTTTTAATATCCTTGTTCACCAATCAAAATAGAAATACTGAACTGTTGGTTTTAGCTCTCCTTCCTTGGACTTGTCCAGACCTACTGTGTTTTGATATGGTAACTTGAATTGCAAAGATCATTCTAAAATGATTTTATAAGGATAAGATGCGCTTCTGGACAGTTGCTAGTGCCAATGACCTGTGTCCTACTTTTTTGGTCAGTAGTAGCATGCTATATATACTATATATTATAATTAACTTTTATAGCACTTTTTATTTTATGAAGAGATTGTTGTTGTTTTTAATCTTCAGCTGTATATTTGTCCTTTGTATGATTATATCCATTTTTTATTGAAAGAACAATGGCTTGGAGTAGATGGGAGATGAAGTAGTTTGCCAGTACCACAAATAGTTTTCTATACCAGAAGGAAGGAAAGTTCTATAGCTGCCTGTAGCTAAAGACTCCAGGCCTGTCTCTAGCTTAGATTTCTGTTCTGATCACTGAGACCTGCCTTTCAGGATATCTTTATGTCAGACCCAGTATGGCAACCTGTGAACATCGAGAATTAAAATTACACCCATCTCTACACTTCATTCTGTTTCTGTCTTTAAAACATTAGCTGAAAATCACATAGAACAAAATAACCTTTTGAAATACGCAGTCAGTGATGGCTAGTCCTTTCTCAGGGTTACATCACTGCTATCTAGTTGCAGGATATTTTCATCACACTAGAACCCTTCTCCTTCCACTCCCTGGCAGCCATTAACTGCTTTCTGTGGCATGTGCATATACAGTGTAGCTCTTGGTGTCTGACTTTACATGTTTTCAGGGTTTATCCTTGTTATAATATTAGTACTTCATTCTTTTTTATGGCAGGGTAGAACTCTATTATGGACATACCATATTTTGTTTTTCCATTCATCAATTAATGGGCATTTGGGTTCTCCTTAGGGCTGTGTTGAATAATAGTTCTGTTGTACATTTATGCACAGATTTTTGTGTGACCATCTCTTTCAGTTCTCTTGAGATTGCCCTTGTGTTTAACTTGTTGAGGACATGCCAAGCTATTGTTCACAGCTGCTGCACCACTTCTACATTCCACCAGCCACCTGTGAGGGCAGCGGTGCCAGTTACACCAGCTAAGTGTTCTCACAGCTGGACAGCCTTCTCATCCCTACTGCTGTGGCCACCTTAGGAATGTTCTTTTGTCTCTTGTAATGATTTCCTTATTCCCCTAGTTCCTCCTCTCTCCCTTCTGTTTTTAATAATTATTGAAGTCAGAAGTGCACTTGGTATTTCCATATTGAGAACTTCATATGGAGGATTAGTTAATTAGATATTAGGAGACTAAAAAGCAGAAAGACAACACTGAAGTAATGTGGTAACATCCAGAAGTGGCTACCATCCCTGATAATCAGAATTGCTGCAAAGATTTAGGGGATATTGGAATTAAAAACTCAGGATGTGCCCAATGGTGCAAAGGCTTCACCTGCAACTATTGCTGGTACCTCTGAGTATGTGTGCTGAGCTGAAGCAATATCTGGAAGGAAAAGACAAAAACAAACTCACCTTTTACAATTTGTTGCAATGCTTGCAGTTAGGATGGAGAGTCTAAGTGCCCCTTCCTACCTAGAAGCATTTCAGGGATAATTAGACAGAGGCCGTGCATGTGCAGGACTCTGCAAGCTGGCTTTTGCTTGGCTGCCCTGTTTTACTCCCTGCTATTTACTCTTATCCCCACTAAGCTAAGATGTATTGAACTCTTTGAATCCATGGTACTTAGCATAGTGTTTCCTGCTTCTTGTACATTTTCTCTGCTGCTGTCTACGTGACCTCCTCCCCCTGTCTTTCTTGAGTCATATAAGCAAACTTCATCTCTTGTACGGTACCATTGCACTTTGTCCTGTTTAGTGGTAACATTTCCATTTCCTTAATTGCTTACATTCATTTCTTTTCCTCAGATTGACTTCCTCCATTTACAGGCTGAGCTGGTTGTGCTAGTACATACTTGTAATTCTATCACTTGGGGACTGAGGCAGGAAGATTTTTAATTTGAGGTCAGTCTGTCCTACATAGTGATACTGTCTCAGAAGAACAAACCCACCAGGCAGGCATGGTAGTACATGCCTTTAATCCCAACACTTGGAGGCAGAGGTAGGCCATCTGTCTGAGTTCTAGGACAGTCTGTTCTGTATAGCAACTTCTAGGGCTACCTGTTCTAGGAAAAGGAAAAGAAAGGAAAAAAGAGAGAGAGAGAGAGAGAGGAAGGAAGGGAGGGAAAGGAAAGAAAGGAAAGACAAAGATAAAACAACCATTTTTTTAAAAAACGGAGTACAGATTGAATATCTTACATGGAATGCTTAGAACCAAAAATACGTCATGCCAATGGATTTCTCTTTGGGCCACCAGCTCGCAAAAAAAAAAAAAAAAAAAAAAAAAAAAAAAAAAAAAATGACATGGAGACTTACTAATTATGAAAGCTCAGCCTATAGCTTAGGCTTGTCCCAGTAACTTTTATAACTTAAATCAACCCATTTTATTAATCTACATTTTGCCTCATGGCTTTTTACCTCTCTTCCATCTTGCACCTCCTGTTTTCTCTCTGTGTCCTCCAGTGTCTCCCATGCCTAGCTAGATTCATCTCCTCTTCTCTCTCTGCCCAGAAGTCCCGCCTAACCTTCCTGCCTAACTATTGGTCATTTAGCTCTTCATTAAACCAATCAGAAGGTGCCTTGGCAAAGACACACCTTCACAGTGTACAAAAAGATTATTCCACGGCAGTTTCAAATTTCAGTTTCTAGGATTTTTGGAATGTTTGTGCATTTTTATTGGTTGAACATCCAGTGTTTTAGACTTTAGAACATTTCTGGTTTTAGATTAGGGAGCTGTAAGTCTGGCAGAAGATGTGACCTTTAGGATCGCTGTGGCTGTCCTGGAGTACAGCAGAGTAGGTAGGAATGCCACGTTCCCCTCCCTGCAGTTTTTTTTTTGTTTGTTTTTTGTTTTTTGTTTTTTTTTAATAGTGTCTCATGTAGCTGAGTCTGGCCTTGAACTGAACTCAATAGACCCTGACTTCCAACTCCTGGTCTTCATGCCTCAGCCTCCCAAGTGAGTTCTAGGATTACAGACATGTACCCCTCAGCCCCAGCCTTGCCTGATTCTGTTCTGTTATTAATCATACCAAGCTGCTGTGAATATTTCTAGCTATCTTTGAGAACTGACCATACAACCTTAATAAACAGTGGTATAGAACACATCATTCTTTAATGGATTCAAATCTTGAGAAAGGTAATAATTTAAAGTGCATGACTATTAACAGAGAAAGTAAATTGCATAATTTTTCCCCTATAGATGTTATAAGCAGTAAAAAATACTTGTAATACATGTTAAGAAAACAGCAAACCACTACAGAAGTAAATCCTCAAATAACACATGAGCTGATATTTCAACAGTTCTATTCATAAAGAAAGAGAAAGGCACAGCCTGAAGGTGGAGATTGAATGAGATAATACCTGCAATGTACTTATCATGCTGTGTGGCATATAAAGAAGGACTTAGCACACATTGGCTGCTGTATTACTATTAATAGTAGTAGGACCCTTTCAGCGAAAGTTTCATTAGCTAGTTTTCTGTTTACCTTTGCCTGTTTTCCCAAGTTGATCATTCTAAAAAATGAGCATGCTAAATATATTGAGTTACACTAGAAAACTATAAACTGTTCTGGTCATTGAGTTTTCTCTGTCTTGAGTGGTTTATCCCTCTCTGCCCCAATTCCTCTTAATGATTCCACAGATAAGTTTATGTTCATTACAACATTAAAGGCAGACAGGTGGTGGTGGCACACGCCTTTAATCCCAGCACTCAGGAGGCAGAGGCAGGTGGATCTCTGTTGGTTTGAGGCCAGCCTGTGAGAGCGAGCTCCAGGACAGCCAAGTCTACACAGAGAAATTCTGTCTCAAAAAAAAAAAAAAAAAAAAAAAAAAAAAAAAAAAAAAGTCATACAAGTCAACATTAAAAAAAGATATGAAGGAACCAAGGCATGGCTGAAGTAGGAAGATATAAAAACTAACATTATTCTCCAAAGAAATGCGTGATAAAACCACACAAATTTTTCGCTTATCAAAATTTTTTATTTCCTAAAAATAGGAAATTTTTGTTAGTAGTGATGAATGGTTATATTCTCAAAGTGATGTAATGCATATCCTTTGTGCACCAACTTTTTGTCTTTTTTTTTGATACTGAGTTTTCTCAAGTAGCCCAGGTTAGCATTAAACTCATTGTATAATAATAACTCCTGTTGGCCTCCTCCCTCCCTGGGATTACAGATGTGTGCCTCAAAGCCTGGCTGTTTTGTCATAACTTAACATTTGTACCTCATTTGAGTAAGTTCTTCATGGTCCAAAATTTAAGATAGTTGAAAAACTCAGCTGTTCTTAGTCTTTTCCATATCATAAATGTTCTAAAATAGTACATATTTTTCTGATTATGTTTTTACATAAAAGTCTACATTCTATATGATTTGAATGAAAATACTAGTATTAAATTTGTTAGTATTTTATAATTAAAAATGACTCCATTATCTTATTAAAATTTATAGCTTTGGGGGCTGGAGAGATGGCTCAGAGGTTAAGAGTACTGGCTGCTCTTCCAGAGGTCATGAGTTCAATTCCCAGCAACCACATGGTGGCTCACAACCATCTGTAATGAGATCTGGTGCCCTCTTCTGGTGTGCAGGTGTATATGCAGACAGAACACTGTATACATAATAAATAAATCTTTAAAAAAAAATTTATAGCTTTTAAAAGTTTATCTTAAACTCACATTTGGTTTTAGAAGACATTTTAAAAAACTGAAAAAGATTTAAAACTAAACTGATGACTTAAAAAAACTCTTCATGCAAACCAATATATTGGAAGCAGTAGTTTTTGTGTGGTTTCATTTCAGATATGCAGTATCTTTAGCAGAATGTTTGAGAGGGGCTGGAACAGTTTTAAAAATTTGAAGAAAACAGATCTTAAGAGTACAGGAAGGACACCTGCTAGGAACCAGTGGGGGCTGCAGACGAGACAGCTGCCCATGGACTAAGGGGGTCGGAATCTGTATCTGTTTGTGTACTAGGGGACAACTAATGGGGGGGGGGGTGGATGCCTGCATTTATGCTGTATTTTGAGCATAGATAAATGATGTAATACTTTTAGTTATTATTGAATACCTATGTAAATTTTCTGTAAGACCTTTTAGGATGCCTTGCTAGTGGATAACTGTCATTTTTAAGTCAACTGTTATTTCCTTAAAATCATCATACATGGTGTTGTTTCAAAGGCTATGAACATTTGTAATGCTATAAACAAACAAACAAGTACAGAATTGCTTTCCAAAAGAAATGTGCCTCATTTTATCACCAGAAATGGTTTAATTCCACCTGCATTTCCTTCTTGCCAGCAAAGTACATTTTATTTTAAAGTTTTATACTACCTCACAGAGGGAAAATATGGCACTTTGGCTGGGGATAAGGGGACTTACATGGAATAACTTTTCCTTATTCTGTTTCTGTGCTGAGTGAGTTTAAGTGACTTTATTTTGTCCTAATTTACTGAGGATATTAGTAACTTGCTACCTGATGTACCTTCTTTGAAGGCAGGAAATAACATTCATTTAAAATGTGAAATATTGGTGCTTCACTTTGCTCCATCATTAACTAGTTTCCTTATAGAATCTATTTTAAATTGGCTGAACTTTGGTGTTGTGTACTTTGATAATGTGATGATTATTTTTAAGTAAGGAAATAAACAGTTTGTTTTCAGAGTACTTCATATTTGTGAAGTTATTTTACTGGCTTACCCACAGGGATTGGCAGATTTTTCTGGAAGTGCTACATGGGTCTTTGTCAAGGGGACCCTTGACTTGTTGGTTTTTTGTTTCTTTGGGTGGGGGGCATTGAGACAGGGTCTCACTATGGAGACTTGGCTGGCCTGAAACTTGCTGTGTAGACATGCTAGCCTTGAACTCACAGAGATCTGCCTGCTTCCGCCTCCCAAGGTACTTGCCGGTAGTCATCTTAATGAGTGCTAAATGGTGTGTCATGGTTTGGGTTTGCATTTCTCTTAATGATGTCTTCAAGTGCTTATTGGCCACTTGTCTACTTTGGAGATTATCTGAAGTGCTTTTCCCATTTTGAGTGGGGGAAATCTGTTGCTGAGTTGGGTATGTCCACTTTTTTAAAGATGCACTATAATAACCCAGACTGTGTTTCTACCTTCTCAGGATTCCTACAGGAAACAAGTAGTAATTGATGGAGAAACCTGTCTCTTGGATATTCTCGACACAGCAGGTCAAGAGGAGTACAGTGCAATGAGGGACCAGTACATGAGGACTGGGGAGGGCTTTCTTTGTGTATTTGCCATAAATAATACTAAATCATTTGAAGATATTCACCATTATAGGTGGGTTTAAGTTGAATATGAAAGTTGGCATTTAGAAGTAATGATAGCTTTCATTTATTGATTCTTTGCTAATTGTTATGCCCGTATAATCTATTTAAATTTGAAAACATTTGTGTCACATATGCAGAATTCTAGTTTTACAAATGCAGTTCTCAGGGCTTGCAGCAGTTGCATAACTTGTCCCAGTTTGTGCAGATAGTGGTAGTGCTGGCCGAGCACAGGCCCTTTTAGACATTCACAGAAAGTTGTGATGGAATACAATTTTATTCTAAGTTTAGAATTTATTTGCACGTTACGTTGACAACAACACATGAAAAGGACTTTTAAAGAATATACATCGTAGTTTCTTTAGTGTTATTCTTTTAAAAAAGTCAAGTATTCAGGGCTGGAGAGATGGCCCAGCAGTTACTGACATGTGTTGCTGTTCTAAAGGACCCGAATTAATTCCCAGTGTCAGTCATCTCGTGACCACTACAGCTCCAAGGAATCCAATACTCTTGACCTCCCCTGGCACCTGAACTCACAGGCACATACCTATGCACAGACACACATGTATATATGATTAAAAATTAAAATTAAAATCAATCTTTCCAATGATTATCTTTCTCTCTTGAGTAGTACAGTAGTCCCCCTTACCCATAGTTTAATTCTTTGACATTTTACTCATGCTCACCAAAGTCTGAAAATACTAAATAGAAATTTCTAGGAATAAATGATGCCTAATCCTTGAATAGCTTCTATTACATACTGTTACAATTTTTGTTTTATTAGTCTCTTCTTATACTTAATTGTCAATTAGACTATATTATTGATATGTACATACAAGGGAAATAGTATATGAAGGGTTTGGTAGTATCCCCACTTTGAAGCATTCATTCGGGGTTCTCAGAATATTTTCCCACAGATGGCAGAGAGAGGTGCAAGTTGTGTGAATGCTGATAATTCATGTTGGGTAAAAACAAGCACAGACTTACTCTTGAGTCAGGGTTTCGCTATACAGCTTTGGCTGGCTGGGACCATACCCAGTGGGTGAAAATATTATCAGTTGTATAATACACACTTATGTATCATGTTTCTAAGACAATTTTAATCGTAGCACTTTTGGTTTGGAACTTTCCAGTATGTTTCTTATTGTTGTATACACTCATGCGAATGAATCCTTTCTGTTGTAGTTGAGACTATATCAGTATTTGAGTTTTGAACAGATATGTAAGATTTTTGTCTTAGAGGGAGAAACAAGTAAGAGAAGCGAGGAAAATTTGGTATGGTGGAAACTGGGATTTATATGAAGAAAACTCTCAGTAAAGTTCTGTAGGACAGAAATGGAGGGCGAAGTTTGAAATATTTTGTGTTGCTCATGCTTCTGTTTCCAATTTGTTTTTCCCCAGAGAACAAATTAAAAGAGTAAAAGACTCTGAAGATGTGCCTATGGTCCTCGTAGGGAATAAATGTGATTTGCCTTCTAGAACAGTAGACACAAAACAGGCTCAGGACTTAGCAAGAAGTTATGGGATTCCATTTATTGAAACCTCAGCAAAGACAAGACAGGTAAGTACAACTAGAGTAAATGTAAATCCTTGAGGGTGTGAATGCTAGCATAACTTGTATTTTATCATTTAGTGTGATTCATTTGTCTTTCTCTCTATTATCCTGACATAGAGTATAAAATAATGTTTATTTGGCAAATGTCTTCTCTTGAGTGGACAGCACTTCTTATCCAGGTACCATGATACTACTTTGAGTTGTTTTTATTTCTCTCTCTTTCTTACTTTTTTTTTTCTTCTTGTTATGGCAAGGACTGAAACAGGGTCTCTATGTTCCCCAGCCTGGGAACTAACTCTGTCTTCTAGATGCATGCTTACGGGTGTGCTTCACTATGCCTGGTATTTTGTTTTCTTTTCATACTGAAAATTTTTCTTAGAGTACACTTTACATTTAGGATTCAAGAAATGTGGGGAAAAATTCCCACTTAAATGATAAAGACAAATAACAGTGGAATAAATTTTGAGTGTCCTATTTTAAAAGCGGTTTTAAGAATTCATGTTTCAGCTGGGTGTGGTAGCACACACCTTTAATCCCAGCACTCAGGAGGCAGAGGCAGGTGGATCTCTGAGCTCAAGGCCAGCCTGGTCTATAGAGTGAGTTCCACGACAGCTAGGGCTACACTGAGAAACCTTATCTCGAAAAAACAAAACAAAAATCAAACTGAAAAAACAAATAAAAAAAGAATTTATGTTTCTAGATTAAATTTTGTTATATTTGAAGAATTATATCTGGGCAGAAATTTTTTGGAGATCTATTTTTTTAGAGAGAAAGTTATTATTAAAATAAGGGAATATTTAGAAAGTGAATAGATAGTCTTAAATTATTCACTACATTGTTCTGACAAAGGTATATGTCAGAGCCTGAATTTTGTTTCAAGATCATCTTCATTTTAAAAATAATTTTAAACTTCAGTTGATAATTATATCATTTGTTTGTTTGCAGTAACAATTTAACATATAGGAAAAAGAGTCCTAGAAATGAGTTCATAAAGACTTGAGTTTCATGTACTGGGTAATTAGTCAACTTATAGTTCATAAATTTATTTGGAGCTTTTATGGGAACCCCCATAAAATGATTTTATAAAGTTTAACTTCTGTGATGAGTTTTTAAAAAATTGAGGAGCACTTCATTTCATGACTAAGTATATAAGAGTCATCCTAGAAATGTTACTGAATTTTGTGAGAGATGTAAAAATTTAAACAAATTTCAAACATGCAGATGGATGGATAAATACATAGAAAATTTCCCTAGGAGGTCATAATGTGCCTCTTGTTTGTACAGATAGGGTACATATTGAAAGAAAATAGTAAATTCTGTTTGAAGGCTTCATTTGGATTAAAAAATGAATTTCTGTAGTTTGGCTGTCACATGGGTGTCTCCTGGGTACCAGTGTGTTCTTAGTTGACTAAGACTACAGAGATCTGATATTCATCACTTGGCTTCACGATAGAGGAGTTGTTTCATTCATGTCCATCCCATGTTCTAAAGACAGGAAGAGGTTTGATTCTGTGTTCTATTTCCTGGTCCTCTCTGACCAGTCTCCTGGATTTTCCTCAGAAAGCAGCTCAGAAAACAGAATTATAATAATATCTGTGACTTTCTTCTATGTTAGAAACACTTCTTTTGAAAGGATTCAAATATGAAATGTAAGAATTTTATTGAAAACATCTAAAAACCTACTATGTAGACTTTACCATTAACATTTTACTACTTGCATTGTTTAAACTTATGAAGGAAGATACCTTTTATACTAGTGATCATTGTAGCTGACATTTCACAAAGAAAAGGAAAAGCCCGAGACGTTGAAGAGCTTCTCATACTTGAATATGCACACAAATCAACTGACCTTATTAAAGTCAAAATCCAAACTTTAATCCAGTTGGTTTGTGTTGAAGCCTGTGATTCTGCACTTCTTTGCACTTCTGGTAGTGCTGGTTGAGTGGAAAGGCCACAGAGCACAGTGAAAAGAGATTCCTGGTTATCTTAGTGTTGCTCTCCACTTCTCACTTGAGAAGATTAAAATAACTGCATTAAATTTATTATTTGTGTGTGACAGAAATGCTTTAGTGTACCATGTTCATAATTGATTAGAACGCTGCCTGCTTCCTTCTAAAATAGCCTTTTAGCTTTAACAGGCATGTGCCAGCTTACTTTGTCAGTTTAAAGGCATATGGTACAGAAATTAACTTAAATTTGTTTAACTTAAATTAACTTAAATTTGCTTTTTAGATAGGTAGTGTGAGTTGTCTAACATGTGTAGAGGTAAGATATACAAGAAATTCTTAAGCTATGCTTAGCCCCTGTAGTTATACCCTATTCTGTTGGTCTCTTTTATGTAACAGTATGTTGCTAAACTATAACTTAGATACTCACTTTTCAATGTACTTGTTGATTTGTTTAGAAATTAATTTGCTTTGAAGAGTCATTAATGTTTCTTGAAACTGATATTTATAAAGTTTTAGAAGATTCTAAAGAGCTACTCCAAATAATTTTAGTAATTTATAACTTACAGTGTACATTTTAATAAATTTTACATCTCCAGTTTTTGTGAAAATTTGAAGCTCCTCTTGGGGGGAGTATTTTGTTACTCTCTTTTATTTGCTTATTTGTTATTTTAATTAAATATATATGTCCTTATTCTATTTTGTTAGCAACCTGTTCTTGTTCATGAGCCTAACAAAAGCACCCAAAAAATGTATTTATGATAATAGGAACTGAACGTTCATTCAGAAGTTCTCAAAGATGTAAGTCATGGCACGGTGAGCATTTTTTGCAGGGGCCCAGATAGTGACATGGTGTCTTAACACATCATTTTCCCTAAGAAGCCTTGAAAATGTCATACTCCTTGTCAGCTTATACCAGAACAATTGACCCTGCCTATACTTGGCTGGAATATGCTAATCTCAACCTCTAGGTTACAGTTGATGAGATTCTAGTGGTTACACAAGACCCTCGACCTAAAAGTCACAACCTGATTTTACCATTTTAAGCGAAATTTGTGTATTTAGTGAAAAAAAAATATATTTTACTACTTTTTTTTTTTTTTTTTTTTTTTTGGTTTTTCGAGACAGGGTTTCTCTGTGTAGCTTTGCGCCTTTCCTGGATCTCACTTGGTAGCCCAGGCTGGCCTCGAACTCACAGAGATCCGCCTGGCTCTGCCTCCCGAGTGCTGGGATTAAAGGCGTGCGCCACCACGGCCCGGCCTATTTTACTACTTTTTAAGATGTGTTGCAGAATATATATTTTTACCAATACATTACTTGCTAACTTTAAAATACACATTACCTTACCAGTATATAATGGTAGATAGGTAGGTGATAGATAGATAGGTAGGTAGATAGGTAGATATAGGTGATTGGTAGATAGATAGATGGATTGATTGATTTTGTGTGTGTGTGTCTGTCCGTCCGTCCGTCCGTCCGTCTGTCCCCATCCCAGTCCCTGGGACTACAGATGTGTGGCATTGTGCTTAGCTGTTTTCGTGTTATCTGAATGGGTAAAGAAGCTAAATTAAATTTGCTGGTATGCTATTATGTGGCTCTGATATTCGTAGTCTAGAAAGAGTGGTACTTCATTTATCAAGACACTTAGGAATTGACAGATTTTTCTGATTCCTTTGGACTTCATGGCAGAAAAGGCTGTTGAGACTGAAACCCCTAACATCTTGAGATTAGCTGTGAATTTGCCAGGCTGCTAAAAACAAGTCAGAGTGACTGGGTGTCAGGTAGATGATAAGCAGGGGTCTCAGAATAGCCAGTCTAGCTTTTTTACATTTGGTGGTCTTGATTTGAGCAATGTAAAGTTAGTTTCCAAACTTAAAAGTCACCCAATAGTCATTAATTTCTTGGTTTGTTGTTAATTTCTAGATATATAAAATTAGTTGATAGAAAGCCTCTCAGAAAGCTTATCATAAAACTGTTTAAGAAAGCAAAACAAATTTTAAAACCTCAGGTACCTTATCTAATAATTGTTCTTTTCCCCTGTGAGGTCAATGTTTTGAACTTTGAGTTAGAAGTGGACAGTTACTGAACACTTGCAGTGTGGTTGTACTTCTGTAGTCCTGAGATGGGTTATAGTTTGACAGGGTTTCTGGAGGAAAATCGAGGAGGTGAGGTTGGTACTGGGAACTAGGTCTGGTTTCTCCATCCCTCCCCCAGAAGGCCAGTGTGCTTGCTTCTGTGTAGAGCCACAGTCGGTGCTACATGCATGTCATTCCCTTGACAGAGTTCTGCACGGTGTTTTGTAGATTTAACAGGGAACAAAACAATGATAAAAATGTACTTACTGAGAGCAAATGAAAATGTTTATTTGTTAGCAGATCTCTAAGGGGGTGCTCTGTTTCCATAGTCTCGTCTGCTTTGAGCTCAAAATATTGTCAGAACTCTCTGTTTAAAAAAGAATTACATACTTAAACTTGGGTACTCTTGCTTATACATAGATATTTTCATTTCCCTTTAAAGTGAGCAAATGTGGCATTAAGTTATACCCTCAAGGACAGACCACTATGCACCTTAAGGGTTTAACAAGGAGTTGTAATTACCTTATTTTTAAATGTTACTTCAAAGTTCAGAATATTAAAGTCAGTAGTCTACATTATAGTCATGTACCATATGTAGTATTTAGAAGTAAGAGAGATTGCTGGTGGTAGGACGAAGGTAAATAACATTGTTTTCAAGTTCTTGATGTCAGTATAACTTTGAAGCTTATTTTCAAGGAATATCTAAGTATGGAAAATGTGGTAAATAACTTTTTAAATTTAAATTTTATATTCATAAAACTAAGAAATGGAGAGTTTTTCTATAGTAACTATTTCTTGGTGTTATTAATTATCTTGGCCACTGAGATCCTAATACTGAATTCCTGGTGATGGGTAGTTGTCTCTTTAATTACTGGCTTCCAATTCTCTCTCTGCATTGCTGGAAACAAAAATCATATATTCTTGTATTGGTGATGGGGATGCTCACACTAAAAAAGCAGACACATTAAACTGTTAAACTCAAATTTTGCTTCTGTTAAATTAGAGGACAAATACCCTCTTTTTCCTCCCTTCATAGCACATTGACCTCTACATTGACATTGTAAGTTTTTTTAAAAAGAAGGAATAAAGATTTACATTCTTTAAGATTTTAAGAAAATATGAGCTTTTGCCTGGTTTGTCTCTTTCTCTGTATAAATAAATATATAAATATATAGAGAATTTCCTTCATTGGCTTTCAAGTTAAAAGAGAATAATTATTTATGAAAATATACATTGACTAGTCTTGCTTTATATTTTAAATGCTTTGCAAGTCATTTATCTTAAATACTTATTTTATATAATATGAACATTTTTGATATCTTTTTGAAGAATGAATAGTAAAACTTTTGCCTTGAATGAATGATAAAACTACTGAAAACTAGTACACGCAGTTTACTAGTTTTAAATAACTAGATGTTATTTTAAATGCCACATTTAGTGATTTTTAAAAGTTGAAAATGTTTCTTGCTCTGTAGGATAAGTAGTTAGTTGATTAAATTGATTCCATTAAAATGAGTTTGGATTGGAGAGTGGGAGAGATGGCTCATATATTAAGCATGCTCTACAGTGGGCAGTGGTGACACACACCTTTAATCCCAGCACTCAGGAGGCAGAGGCAGGTGGATCTCAGAGGCCAGCCTGGTCTACAGAGTGAGTTCCAGGTCAGGCAGGCCAGACTGTAACACAGAAAAACCCTGTCTCAGGAAAAAAAAAAAAGTGCTTGCTGCTCTTTGAGAGGACATGACTTTGGTTTCTGCCTCCCATTTGGGTAGCTAGCAACCACCTGTAACTCCAGCTCTGGCCTCCAAAGACACCTCTACACACGTTAAAATATTTTTAAAAAAAGATTTTTCTAGAACTGTAATGATTATTAGATCATTTTAAATGAGTATTTTTCACTGGATGGCACATGGTATTAGCCAGAAGTATATATTTTAATATGAAATCATTATTTAAATGCCTGCTTGTTTACTGAAACTCAATTTTATGAATTTTAAAGGTAAATTACTGACCTTCACTGAAGTGGTTCTTAATACATTCTTGAGATTTGTAAAACTTCATGTGCCCTAAATAATTGAAGTATCTTTTTCTTAACTGTTGAAGGCAGCAAATGAGTTACACATGCAAAAATCAAGCCTTAGTTGTTGACTTACTGCCCTCAATACTGAGTGCCTGATTGAATTTAAAATTATAAATTGTTTTTGGTATATTAGCTTCTTAGGTGCTAGGTACATTTATCACATTTGGTTCAATGGAAACTTTGATTTTTACCAACTGTAGAAAAATAAAGAATATACCAGTCCCCTATGTAAGCAATTCATTATTAAAATGAAATAAAAAGTTTAAAATTAAATATGTAGTAAAATACACCAGCTTTCCTAAGTATTTATCTTTTTTTTTTTTATTTAAAGAAGAATGGACATAAATATTACATCTGAGGTTGAATTTGTACTACATGTATGTGAAGTTTCTGGACATTTCTCTTAGATAAACTTCTACTTTGCTGGTGCATTTTTCTGATAAAATTAGCATTACAGTTATAAGTACTTTGTGCCTTTTGGGCTATTGCCTAATTTTCTGTTTTGAGAAAGTTGAAAACCTTTCTCTCCCTAAAGGCTATTTATGATTCTCCTTGCTATAGCTTTATACCACAGCCTTAAATCAGAAAACCCCATTAGAGGGGCTGGAGAGATGGCTCCGCAGTTAAGAGCACTTACTGTTCTGCAGAGGTTCTGGGTTCAGTTCCATATAGTGGTTCACAGCCATTGTTACCCAGTTCTAGGCTATCTAATTCATTCTGACCTTGAAGGCACCAGGTATGCACAAGGTGCATAAACACAGATGCAGACAAAACACTCATGAACATCAAGTACAGCACATTCTCAAATAATTAAAAAGAACACCCTTTAGACAGTGTGTCTGGGCAATTCTCTGCAGGCGGTTTGAGACTTGTATAAGGATACAAATGGTTTGCTCCTATCTTATTTATTTCAAATAGTTTGTGGAATTTCTTATTTTGGTAAATGGCTCCTATTTAACTTATTTAAATACTGTAATTACCCATCCACTGTGTACCAGTCTCAGATGGATGTAGGGACTTAGAAATTGATTAGAAAGTATCTAATTGAAGATGAAACTAGAGGTTCCAGTGTCTGAACTCACCTTGGTTGGGACATGGGTTTTGGGTTTTTAGCAAGGCTTCATGTCCCTAGTCTGCCTCTCACTCTGCTCCCCAACTGGGTGGAAGGTGACATCAGTGGTATATGGAGATCACTTGTCTTCCTTTGTCCAAGGCAGTTCCTCAAACTTCAGTTGTTGTATCGAGAAACAGAGACATAAAGTTAGGCTTTTTACAATCTCCTCTGATTCCTAATTAAAAATGTTAAACTCTCAATTCCAATAAAAAATTAAATACGTTTGAGAACAAACCAGGTTCTAGCTCATGTTTTAAAGCCGCATCCTCAATTTTATTCAATCTGATGTCTGCTTAAAAAAAAAATCTCAACTGTAAAGCTCATAATTCAAATTTCTTACACATGGCTATCCCAGTAAATTACTCTTCCAAATGAAACAGACTTTAAAGAAGTTGTGTTTTACAATGCAGAGAGTGGAGGATGCTTTTTATACATTGGTGAGAGAGATCCGACAGTACAGATTGAAAAAAATCAGCAAAGAAGAAAAGACTCCTGGCTGTGTGAAAATTAAAAAATGCATTATAATGTAATCTGGTAAGTTCAGCATATTCATTTTGGTACAAAGCAGATGTCTTTCAAAGGTAACAAAGCAGTCAGAGTGACTGGATATGGTGTTCTGCTTTGAAGTGTTAAAAGATAAGAAACTTGTCATTTGTTTCTATGAGTACATTTATTTTACAAATGATTATTAATTATAATTGACACTTGTTGATGGCTACAATAGACTAATCTGCATTTGTAATAAGCTCTAATGACTTCATTAGTTTTAAGTAAGCTAAGCATTTGGGAACTGTTAATTTATTTTTAAGGGAAATCAGATTTAAGTTTTAAGATAACCAGCAACTTTTGAGTAAAAAAATGTGTAATAATAATATGGCCCAGAGGTGGGAAAGGGCCTAACAAGTTAACTGTTTCTCTGCCTGTGCTTTGTAGCTAGGAGCCAACAGCACTTCCTACCCAATGTGATCTGAGTGCTTTTGCGTGCTCCTATACCCATTTAGAAGCAGCGCTAGGTTCCTATGATATTGCTCTGTCACGTTCTTCCTTAGTTCAGGCCTTCCGATTTCTCTTGTGCTGTTTACTTGTAGCTGCTGTCATTCACTGTTCAGGTTGCTTGAGAGGAATGCCAGTTTCTTACTTGTAAATCTAGTCACTTCTTTATACAGTGATCACAGCTTCAAGATCTCTACACATACCTTATATGGTCCTCAACACTCTCCCTCCTCTCTAGCCTTTTGGAACTTTATATCTGAAAAAATGTCATCTTGACAGTTTTGTTCGTACATAGACACCATGTTATCCCTGCCTACCCTTCAGTCCTGCCCCCTGTTTGGATCACATGTGATTCCCCAATCTCTTAAGAATCTCTTCAACCCTTAAAATGGGCATTGTGGCTTTGTATATTTCCAGTATACTATTTTTAACTATATGTCTTTCTGTGTTGCATTGAAATAGCTTATGTTTTATTCTTTTATTAGACAATAGAATTCTAGAGCAGGACCATATATTTTAATCTTTGTGTGCCCATTGTATGTTGAAATTCTTGGCACATAGGTACTTCCTAGTAAAGACTAGATGGACCCTTTGACTTTCCTGTCTGAACTAACCCAGATTATACTTTGTCCAGCTCAGCAAATTCTTCACTCAGTGAGTTGACATTTGTGGAGGCTGTTGCCATATATATGTCCCTTAAGAACATGAAAAAACAAAATTAGTGTTTAAGATTACTAAGAGATGTAAATTCAGGAACAAAGCAATACTTGCATGGATTTCTAAAGGGATTATGAACTCTTAGAATTTGTATCATTGTATAAAACCATACTTCAGTTTTGAAAATTAAAAATGCAACTTTAAAAGTTAATCTTTGAAATAACTGTCATGAGCAGATTTAAGTGGTGATTTTAAGTTTATTCCCCCTTTCTACAGCCTCACTCTTAGATTATTTTAAAACAGAACAATATTTAGAGTATGTGGTACACTTAACATTATATTCAAACAAAGGCAGAACCACACACTGCTCTAAGTAAGTGTCTAAAAGATGCAGTTTGTAGCACTGAGTGGCCTGAATGTTAATAGTTGACCCTATGAATTGAATCATTGTGATTTTAGTGCACATAGCACTTTCTATATAAAGAAAGGGTATGTTTTATGATATTTAAAATTATAGTTAGATAAATATTTAAAATTTTTATTTAACAATGATAAATATATACAAATTAGTTGTTCATAGTCTTAGAAAAGGAGTAAGTGAAAAAAAATTACCAGAATATGAGCTGTGACTTTATGAGAATTAGTTCCCACAAGAACAAGGAGTCCACTGCCCTGTGTACATTAGCTATGACATTTCTAACCTTGAAGTCACCTAGTTAGAATTAATGCAGCTAGAGGCCAACAGTCTGTCAGAACCTGAGAAGAGGGTAAATGCTGTTAAATTCTGTCTTCCTTGTCTCTTCAGTGCTTGTATTCAATGCTTTATTCCACCTTAAAGAGTTTCTTATAGCTGTCCCTCTCAGGATTTTTATTTTTCTGCATCATTGTTTTAGTAGTATTGGTTTTTCTCCATTATGAAAATACTTTGAGGGTTAATAAGATGGCTGTCAAGCCTGAGGGCCTGAGTTTGATCCTTCAGAGCCACTTAGTGGGAGAAGAGAACCTGCAGTTGTCCTCTGACCTCCGTGAGTGCCATGCCTTGCACACACACAAACATACATGAATGTAAGCTTTTAAACCATTGAAATAGAGTAGGTCAGCCGGGCGGTGGTGGCGCACGCCTTTAATCCCAGCACTCGGGAGGCAGAGCCAGGCGGATCTCTGTGAGTTCGAGGCCAGCCTGGTCTACCAAGTGAGTTCCAGGAAAGGCGTAAAGCTACACAGAGAAACCCTGTCTCGGAAAACCAAAAAAAAAAAAAAAAAAAAAAAGAAATAGAGTAGGTAACATAATGTGTGATCAAAAGGAATTGATGAAGGTTAAAAGGGAGTTCAATAAGATTCCATCTCTGGCTGGGAGATGGTTCAGTGAATAGGCATGCTTGTTGCACTAGCATGAGCACCTGAGTTCAGATCCCTAGAACTCACAAAAAGCTGGTCAAATAACACCTGTAATTCCAGCGTTGGGGCAGGGGCCAAAAGTAATCAGTGGAATTTGCTGGTCACCAGCCTAGCTCCAGTCTCATTGAGACACTTTGCTTCATGGGAAGAAGATGGAGAGTGATGGAAAGAATCCCAGTGTGCTTCTCTGACCTCCACTTGAATACACAGGTACCCCCCCCCCCCACACACACCCATATCTCCCTCTCACATGCATACATATGCAGACAAAAAGATTCATCCAATTCCAAGGGTCTATGACCCTAAGTCATGAAGTGCCAGTGAGTTATAGGTACTTTTATTTATTATGTCATTGGAAGGGTTTCTCACTGTGTGTTAAGGATAGCATGGAAGGAAGTATCTGTCTGAATGGATCTCACAGTCTAATTAAGCCTGACTGTATTGCTTGTGTTGTATCAGTAATGGTTTTCAGCAGGTAAAAAGCACCAGTGAGTGCAGATTGGGGGTTTGGGGCAATATATATTTATTCACTTGTATTCAAATAGATGATACTGACTTATCCTGTTTCTGTCTGTGAAATGTGAGTAAGCTACAGTGCCACTCTGCCTTTTAACTGTACTGGTCATGCTTTCCTGAATTAGAGATTAGTTGTCGATATGAGTTAACTGTAACTTGAAAGTATTCAAGTGGCTTAAGTGTGGTGGGTACTTGTTCTCCAGACTCCCTCTATTGTCTAGGTTTGGAAGCATTGTTAGGTTAAAATTTCTTTCTGTAGTTCCTACTAGGATGAACAGATGAAATAAAGCATGGCCACTTTTTTCTTCAGCTTCACTTTTGCTTTTAACACAGATAAGGCAAGGACTGACTCCAATGTGAACTTGCATATTGAAGGTCTAAAGTCAGTTCTCCTACTTCTAAGAATGTACTTTTCATGCCAAGGTCTAGGAGGTTGGAAATTAATCTGACTTAATCAGTTTTAGTCACAACTGATTTACATGTTTTGCTTTAATGACACATAGATGTATGCCTTAATGACTAATATTGAATGTTCTTTGAAGATGAGCGTTTATATGACAAGTTTTGAATGGCTGAACAGTAACTTAAACAGTCAGAGAATCTTTTTCAGTGTGGTCAAGTATACCACCTCTCAGACAACTTTGCTCATTGCCAGAGGTTGGGGCATTGCATCTTTGAAGGCAGCAGTTCTTAGAGTCCCATGGCTTCCTGTTTAAAGTCCAGAAACTCGGGACAGTTAAGTTGTATATACAAAGGCACACCTACCATACAGAGCTGCAGACATTGGGAATTGAGTAACTAGTTGGCTGATCGGAAAAAATAAGTAGAAAATCAAGTCCTTTTAGGAAAAAATAAGTCATTTGTTAAGCGTATGTAATGTTCTGTGCCACTTACTATTATTACGTGTTGTGAAACTTAGGAGTTTCTATTTCTGTAGAATACTAGGGCTGGAGAGATGGTTAAGTGGTTAGAGCACTGGCTGTTCTTCCGTAGGACTTAGCCACCCAGCACCTACCCGGCAGCTAACAACTGTCAGTAACTCCTGTTCCTGGGGATCTGATGCCTTTTTCTGGCCTCTGTTGAGCACTGTACTCACACAATGTACAGACATACGTGCAGACAAAACACTCATACATAATAAGTTTTAAATATCATAAAATTTTTAAATAGTAATTTAAATTTTTAAATATGTCAGAGTATCTATGAAGAGATACTTAATCCTAACATTCTGGCCCATTCAGCTGTCAGAACATCAACATAACTGGACTTACTCTTTGTTAGTATTAATGTTTCCATCAACAATGAAAGTCTGTCATTGGGGCACCTCAGACCATCATATGCATTAACATTTTAATTCCTTTTTATATATTTCAGGGTGTTGATGATGCCTTCTATACATTAGTCCGAGAAATTCGAAAACATAAAGAAAAGATGAGCAAAGATGGTAAAAAGAAGAAAAAGAAGTCAAAGACAAAGTGTATAATTATGTAAATACAATTTGTACTTTTTTCTTAAGGCATACTTAAGTAAAAGTGGTAATTTTTGTATATTACACTAAATTATTAGCATTTGTTTTAGCATTACCTAATTTTTTTTTTTTCTGTTCGTGCAAACTGTTAGCTTTTATCTTAAATGCTTATTTTAAAATGACAGTGGAAACCTCTTTTCTCTAAGTGCCAGTATTCCCTGGGTTTTGGACTTAAACTAGCAATGCCTGTGGAAGAGACTGAAGACCTGAGACTCTGTCTTGGGGTTTTGGTGCATGCAGTTGATTCCTTGCTAATTCTTTTACCAGCTGTGAGCGTTGGTGTGAACCGGAGTAATGAAGCTTTTGAACCATCCCTGCTCTGTGTTTCATCAGTCACTGAATTAATTAATTAGTAATTACAGCTTCATCTGAAACCTTATGGTTGGTTCTACTAAAACTGAGGGATCACAGATTTATGGGCTTCCCTTTGATTCACTTCTAGCATGTCCGAGAGTTTATCATCCTTCATAGTGTAGTTAGTTAAGACTGTTCACAAAGGCTTTCTCTTGCTTTCCACTGCTATTAGTCATGGTCACTCTCCCAAATAGTATATTTTTTCTAGAAAAGGGGAAAAATGGAAAAAAAAAAAAAAGCAATGGAAAATATTGAATAAAGTCCATTCTATGTTAGCTAAATTACTGTAAGATTCCTAGTAGCTTTTCCTGGTAAGGCAGACCCAGTAAGAAATAGTAACCATTTGGGCTATATTTACATGCTACTAAATTTTTGTAATTCAAACAATTTTAACATATATAAAAAGTTCTCATAAGAATTAGTATAATCCCCCTGTGTCAGAGTGTTCTTTCTTAGCCTAACTATTTTAAGTCTTTTTTGAGCTTTAGTCCTTAAAAGTAGTTTTAATTTTGGTTGAGAAGTTGAAGATGATTTGAGACAATTACAGTTTAGCAGGTGTTGAGATCAAAGTTGCAAGGCTGGGCTTTATGTGGACCTGTGATGAGCGTTACTGGGTTTTATAGTGCTGCTGCATTCAGTGTTGGTCAAAATGGGGGACAAGGAGAGTTTGGACAGCTCAGTACAATTCATTCTCTTCATGTAGCAGTCCTGCTGACAAATCAAGAATGTTTCTTTTGTTTATAATAATAATAATAATAATAATAAAATTTAAAAATAAATTTCAGTGTTAGCTTCAAGGTTGAGATTTGGGGGTAGGAGACAGGAGGCTACAAGGAGAGTAAATCTTTAAAACAATGAAGTATGAAAGTTTGAAAATGCATGGTTGACTAGTCTCTCAACTCTGAACAAACATTGCTAAGTACTTCCCAAATTTGATGTGTATTTAGAAATATCTAATGCTTTAAGAATAGATAAGTTAACAGCAAAAAACAATCCCTTCAATGCACTTAAAGCATTCCTTCAAATATTTGAAGTGATATTAAAATCCACTGGACTATGAGGACTGGATGTCTGTCTTTTGGAAGTCTGATTTTAGGCATATCACTGTCTACTTAATATTAAATCATCTCAAAGACTCTTCACAGATGTGTAATTTATAGTCCGTTTACACACTGATACACCGAGTTGTCAAACTCAGCACAATCTGTAACTTTTTTACATGAATTATCATCTTCACTGCCAGTCTTATGCAAAATTGTGCAAGAGGTGAAGTTTATATTTCAGGATCCATTCTCCAATTTCAGGACTCCCCACCAACATATGCCCCTTTTAATACTTAAAATTTTATTTTTGCAGTGAACAACTACATGAAAGTTGCCTACTAAGGGAAGGTACATCAAAGCTGCCTATGACTTTCTTCCCCAGGGCTTAAAGTAATCCAATAGAAACCATAGTGGGATTTGAACTAATAGCTGGCTTTCAGGTGGCCACTACAGAAATTTAATCTTGATCCTTTGGACTTCATGCCTGCAGCCCAGTCCACTCGTGGCTAGGTAGGAATTTTCAAATTTAGTGTGAACAGACAGAACACTGTGGAAGGAGAGCTTAATCTTCATCTAGGTATCATCCTGGTTAATAGAGTCCATTGTTTTAATAAATACAGTCTAACAATGAAAAACACTTTCAAGTTTCAATCATAAAATTCATTTTTAAAGTCAGAATTTATTTACTCAGCATTTATTCGTGCTTGTCTTATGCTAGGCACACACAAGGTACTGGGGATGTGATGTAGTATCCCCAGAGAAGGGACACAATCCTTGGCCAGTGGTATGTAGTGTGGGCTGTAATACTTTAGTAAAGTGTATGGCACATGACCTAGAAATAATAGAATACATGATTTTAGTTTTACAGAGAGGAGTTTGGTCTCTTATATTTTTCTCTCAATTAAGCAATTGAGAATTGTTTGTTGTGATTCCAATGCAACTCTTTAATTGAACTACTTTATGTAATTATTTCATTTTTCTAAAGAAATAGAAATCCCCTAATCTAGTTATCTCCTTAAGTAAATAATTTAAAAAAAACTTACAAAAATTAAATATTGACTTCTAAAATAGCTTTATTTGAGTACAAATAAGCAGGAACCTGAGTTTATTTGCAATAAAGGAAACAAAATCAGTATGATTTCTGAAATGTTCTAAACTATAAATGTTGACGACTATTAAGTCTTTTTTTTTGGGGGGGGGGGGTTGGCATCCAAGACAGGGCTTCTCTGTGTAGCCCTGTCATGGAACTTGCTTTGTAGACCAGGCTGAACAGAGATTAGCCTGCCTCTGCATCCTGAGTGCTAGGATTAAAGGTGTGCACTACCACCGCCAGGATATAAGTCTTAACACAATTAGTAATACTATACAAGGAGCAGGTGTACTTTAGGAGCTGCAATGCATAGTCAGATATTTACTGAAGACAGTGGAATTTTTAATGTTTCTGGGCAATGTGTTGAAGTAATGGTAATTACCATTATGTAAATTTTGAATTGTTAGCCTTCGTTAACAAAAAGGTTTTGTAGAGATTTTTTTTTTAAGGGAAAAAGTCCTAGAAACAAACATAAATGCTGTCTAGTTACTATAGCCTTAAGTCCTTTTGAAATTGAAAACCAGTGCTAAATCAGTCATAGGCATGAACATGTTTGTGGGAAGAATATAGCAGACAAATACAATTTGAGTAAATATTTTCAATCAGGAATTCTAGGCTCTATTGACTGAGTCACACTGCATAAGAATTTAGATCCTAACTTTTATAGATTATTAAGACCTTTGCCACCATTGCACAATTTCGTCTAACATACATACAAGTTCTGTGAGGCATGTCAAAAGTTACAGTTTGCACAAATTCATCTCATTTTGTATTCCACTGATTTTCCATTATTTTTCCCCAAATAGTAGTATATATTTAGGAGGGGTTTTTGTAGGCAATAAAAATTTAAACTCCATTTGTTAAAAAGTAGTGACTTCTTGATAATTGTGTAGTCATTTTTTAAGACCCAAGAGTTACTTTAAAGGTGAATTTATACTTAATAACTTCTGTGTAATACTGGGTAGCATGAATTCTGCACTGAAAAATTGAACAGATACACCCAGTAGCTGTAAAATTTGTCAAAACATGAAAATTATTTCTAAAGAAGTACATTAGTTTTCAAAGAATAGCTATTAATTAGATTCAGATTTGTGGTTTAGTTTAATAGTTTGAAGTGCCTGTTTGGGATGGTGGTAGGCATTTTAGATGAATTTGGGAAAAATAAAGTTCTCCGCAGAAATGCCAGTTTCAGACCCACCCACCCCCAACCAGCTAAGTGGGCTATATGCTGATTTGTCTCCAGGTCCCCAGTTCCACTGTCTCATGTCTTCATGTTGAAAACACTTCTGCATTTTTATTTGAGTGCCAATTTCTTACTAGTGCTATTTCCTAATGTAACATGTTTACCTGGAATGTATTTGAACTATTTTTGTATAGTGTAAACTGAAACATGCACATTTTGTACATTGTGCTTTCCTTTTCCTTCATTCCTTTTCTTTTTCCTTCTTTTTTTTTTTTTTTTTGGTGTGTGTGTTGGGGGGGGCATATGCAGTGTGATCCAGTTGTTTTCCATCCTTTGGTTGTGCTGACCTAGGGAATGTTGGTCATATCAAACATTAAATTTAAAAATGACCACTCTTTTAATTAAAATTAACTTTTAAATGTTTATAGGAGTACGTGCTGTGAAGTGATCTGAAATTTGTAATATTTTTGTCATGAACCGTACTGCTCCTAATCATTGTAATGTAATAAAAATAGTTATGGTGACTATGAAGTGTGTGATTACTTATTTTTAACTGTGGTTGAGGCTCAAGTCCAGAGCCTCGTGTTTGTTAGGCAAGCACTCCACGCTGAACTATACCCCCGGCCTGACTGGGTGTTTCTTGATGGGAATTTGGAACATCTGCTAGGTAGTTGATAGGGATTCCTTAAGTGGACACTTTTTGCAGCTTTAAGTTGTAAAGTTTTTTATTTATAAAGTTGCTAAGAATATTACATAAAAGTGTTTGTTAAACTTGCGGTCCTGTCGGCTAGGTCCACTCCACATTACCTCTGTTACAGGCAGACAAAAATATGCCTGCTTTGATGGTGGAAACAGGAACATTACCACTCCTCAAGAAAGCTAGTCTAAGCAGGACAGGTGATCTGGGGCTTAAGGGGAGCTAGCAGCACAAAGAATAAATGGAGTAGACTAAGAATAATTGGCTATTACATGTTAGAAAATTAAGTGTGTTTTCTTCAAAATTGTATTCTCATGAAACGTGATAGTTACTATATAATTAATAAAATTTGAGCATAAAGAGTTATGAATAAAGGTCTCAGTATCAGTGAGGTTGAAACACATTTTAGTACAGTAGGGCAACTCTGGTTTTTTAAACATGTATCTTGCCATTGTAAATTGAATTATAATAGTTGGTACACACAAACAGCTGGCACTGATTGGTTAGTTGTTGGTATCTGAATAGTAACGTTGCTTCATAGCTCTGTATTTCCTAAGGAAGTATAAGGCCTCTAGCTCCTTCATTACAAATTCTCCTCGTGCAATAAGCTCTTTGATCTTCTCTGGGTCCTTCACATCCTTGTTTTTAAGGAAAACATTCTTCAAACGCCTTTTAAAATAGTCTGCTCCTTTTGGATAGTCCCGTCCAAGATACAGCAGCTTTAAAAAGAAAGATGCGTTTCTAAGCAATCCATGTCATATAATAACATATTTGTAAAGTTGGCAGCATAGTTACTTACATTTTTGTAAAGAGCCAGTACTTCTCCTCGTAAAGAATTGGCCATTTTCACTTAACATGGAATTAATCCACTTTTAATCATAACATACCTAAAGAAAACGAAGATTTTTTTTTTTTTTCAAATAACTGCTGTGTAATCTTAATCACAGATCTTACACATTGGGGAATGGTAAGCTTGTTTTCCGTTGCTGTGTGCAAGTGTGTACTTGCCACAGTGTGCATGTCCAGGCCATGGCCGCAGATGTCAGTCCTTTCCATAAACCTTATTTGAGATGTTCTCATTTGCTGCTTCAAACAGCTGGCCCTGTGTTCAGGGATTCCTGCGTCTACCTCCCATCTCCTGTAAGCACGCTGGGATTACAGACTGGAGTCTTTACACAGATCTAGCTTGTGCAATTGCTTTACCCACTGACCCCTCTCACCCCCAGAATGTGCTGAGAGCTTTTATAATCTAGGCACTCTTAACTTTTCCAAGCCTGTTTCTTTACCAAAAGGAAAGCTGTCTACCCCACCCTCAAGGCTAGACTTCATTTTGTGGAAGGCACTAAGAGTCTAAATCTAGAAAGATGTTTTCAAAGGAAAGTTAAAAACTTAAAAAGAACTAGGTGGGAGATCAAAGAGGTTGGCACTTAACCGGAATACACAATAATGAACAGAGGGTAAATGAAGCATTTGGAAATGATTCCACAGGGAGCAGACAGCCCCTATGGTGTTGACCATGCTTCTTATGCTTAGGTAGCTCAAGCTGCCAAGGAGAGGAGGAGCTTGGGAAAGGCCTCATTAGACCAAGCCTAAATATATTCCTATTTCTAACCTCTTAGATTGCATTTTTATCAGCTGGGCACAATTCCATTGTGTTCTGTTACGGCTGATTAAAGTGCTTGCCAGTATTCTCCACTGTAAAATTATTTCTTCCCAGGCACCTAGTTCATGTAGTGGCAAATGAATTTATAAACCACCACATGGATGGGGTATTTTAGGAAGCAACATGTACTAGAACTGCTGTGGGATGTTCTGTATGTCAAATGTGTTGCTCTGATTGGTTAATAAATAAAACACTGATTGGCCAGTGGCCAGGCAGGAAGTATAGGCAGGACAAGGAGAGAGGAGAATTCTGGGAATTGGAAGGTTGAGTCAGAGACACTACCAGTCGCCACCATGACAAGCAGCATGTGAAGATTCCTGTAAGCCACGAGCCACGTGGCAAGGTATAGATTTATAGAAATGGATTAATTTAAGCTGTAAGAACAGTTAGCAAGAAGCCTGGCATGGCCATACAGTTTGTAACCAATATAAGTCTCTGTGTTTACTTGGTTGGGTCTGAGTGGCTGTGGGACTGGCGGGTGACAGAGACTTGTCCTGACTGTGGGCCAGGCAGGAAAACTCTAGCTACATAGAACAGTGGTTCTCAACCTTCCTAATGCTGC
Organism: Peromyscus eremicus; assembly: GCF_949786415.1. NCBI lineage: Eukaryota > Metazoa > Chordata > Mammalia > Rodentia > Cricetidae > Peromyscus > Peromyscus eremicus. Next base: position 153,023,408 of record NC_081418.1, on the reverse strand, counting down.
AACCCTTTAATACAGTTCCTCATGTTATGGTGACACTCAACCATAAAATTATTTCATCCGTACTTCATAACTAATTTTGTTATTGTTATGAATCATAATGTAAATATCTGATATGCAGATGGTTTTAGGCAAGCCCTGTGAAAGGGTCGTTTGACTCCAAAAGGGTTGCGACCCACAGGTTGAGAAATGCTGTTCTAGAATCTCACTACAATGGGGACTGCTTGGGCCTTAAATACTGAATAAAGGTGTGCACCTGTAGATCCAAGTGCTATATGCATATGTGTGGTTTTTATGTTGATCTTTATATAATCCAGTAGCACTTAATTCCCACATTACAGGATTTATTTTCATTTTAGCTTCCTGTCAATAATTCTAAAACTTGTGTCCAACAGTGAACAAGCTGGTTCCCATTATCCTCAATAAATTTACTTTTTTGGATCATAACTTTCCCCCCACTGTCACCATCTGGCACATTCTCTTCCCCTTCCCACTCCCTGTTCCTGGAAGGCTCACTGTGTCGCTGTCTTGCCTCCACCCTCTCCACCCCCAGACAGTGTCCTCTTGTGCACAAACCACTCTTCCCTGAGACCTGCTTCCCTTCTTTTTTTCAATTCTTAGGGGACCCACACTCCAGCCCTTCTCTGGTGCGACTTTGCTTAGTGCTACCTAACAACCTTTGGACTGAATTATTCAGGAAAACAAAAACAAAAAAATTCAAAGTAGTTTCTTTTTTTAAGATTAATTACAGTTATTTTACAACTAACTAGCAGAAGATGGGAGATTCTTGAAATTATAGCGTCATATTCAACCAATAATAGTTGTGCTGAGCTAGGTGGAGGCTGAGGCAGGGGAAGATCCCAAGTTTAAGGAGAGCTATGATTGAAGTTACATAGGGACACTGTCTTAAAGAAATACTAATAGTACTGAATTGTTTCATTTGGATTTAGTGCTGAGTTGTACAGATCATAATTAATTCTACCTGTGCCCCTTTAAGAATTATGGTGTCCACGTAAGTTTTCCAGGGTGCTAAGTCATAGTCACCCGTGTTCTCCAGCTTCAAAAGTCTTACTGCTGTCATCATCTCTCTCCCTTCTTTACATTGTATTTTTTCCTGAAGATTTAGTGGAATTCTGGAAGGCATTGAAGCCAGTGTGTTTAACCCACAATATTAACAACTGGAGTGTTTTTAACAATTTTGCAGGGGGTGGGGGTATAGTCATTGGTCTATCTTGTTGAATGACTGTTAAACTATGTGGTTTAAAATTAAATTTATATAGATTAAAATTTAACAGCAAATTATAGCCCATTTGATGTCAGCAAAAAACACAGCCTCCTTTAATTGACATTTGTAATTTGTGAAAGCTTGAGCCCTGGCTTAGCTGTCCTTTCTAGTAGTTTTCCCTACAAGTGTTAATAATAAAAAATTTACCTAGCAAAAAAGTGTAGCTAGTGTGGTCAAGGTAGGTTAATCTGGTTCTTTTAATGTTAATTTATAATACAGTTGATTTGGGGGAATTTTGAGTTTATTTTTGCTGCAAGAAAAAACTGGTTTCCTTTGATTTCCAAACTAGGAAACAAATTCTGCATAGATCTGCATGAAGTCTTGGAAGTTACCAAAGCTGGATGAGTGCATGGCTAGAAGTCACCCACTATGCTGAGAGCTTGGATATGTGTAGTGGGCAAGGAGTTGCAGCCCCCTCCCCCCTTTTCCCCTAGAGACTTTGGGCAAAGGAATTAAGATTACTTGGAATGAAGGGATTATCGTTTTAGTAGGACACTATTATTTTCTAGGATAAGGGCTTGATGGCTAATGATGTTATACTGCCCCATGAGGTTCAAGTGACAGGAAATGGAGAAGGAAAGGCAGTGTATTATTAGTTTCTAGGGTGTGTTTAGTGGACTGGGCTTAACCAGTATTTCTTCAAACTGCACTGGAACAGCTATCCCACCAGATTTCCCAGAGGCTGTGCAATCAGAGAGGGAGCAGGCATGTTCCTTGGTAGATGGCACAAGGGACATGAAAGGAGATGACCTATTATACATTTAGAAGTACAACTGTGGGAAGGTAGAGACTGGAAAGCAGCCTTCCTACCATTTACAAAGCCTGGGCATGAACTAGAGGACAATGAAGCCCAAGGAAACCCACTTACAGCCTAAGGGCTTCTAAACATGCATGGTCTTGCCGCCTGGGTTCTAACACATCTCTACTGTTCATTTTCCTCTTCCTTAGGGGAGAGGTTGATGGTGGTTTTGAGTAAGGACTTCCCTCCTAAGTCACCATTTTAAGATAATTATTCTAGTTAGGACTGAGGTATCACGAAACAATAGCGGTAGCTTTATTGAATAATTCAAAACAAAAGCTAACTTCCATACTCAACAGCTATAGTAAGCTAAATTTGAATTTGTATGCAGTGCGTGGTGAGTTTTTAATCTCATTACCAAGGTTCGGAGGGCAGTAAGGTCATAACTGTTATGCAACCAACAACTTTTAACTCACAAAAACTAGCTGTCAGTACGACTTCCGAATAGAACATTTAGTCAGTGAGTGTGTAAGGAATAGAACATTAAATTGGAATTTAGTCATCTCGTGTTTACTAGGTTAGGCCGGTCTTAAGCTGAGGCTGGGACAAAGAACTGACTCGATTCCTTCTCCTTTCCTGTTGGCGTAAGGTGCCATTTCTTCATATGGGGAGGGGCTCAAATTCTGAAGACTCCCACAACAGTACAACTGAGTCTTTGACCTTGGGACAATAAGGGCTTGCTGGACCTTAGCTGTCTTCACTGGAATAGTTTGCCCGGGAATTAATTCAAGTCGCTTTTGTGTGGAGTTGCCTAAGCGGCCAAGTGACATCCTAGCGACCCGCTCAGAGCCGACGGCTTCACCCAGTCGCAGGCTGGAGCCATTTCTTCCCCAGATTCCCGGGGAATGGCTTGCCCCGGCGCACAGAAGCGAGGGAGAAACCCCTTTACAGAGCCGGGCCGGCTGTTACCCCAGCTTTCAGGAGGAGCAGGAGGGTGCCCGCGAGTTCCAGGTCAGCCTGGGATAGTGTGAGAACAAAGAGCTCCCCTCCCACGAGCAGCCGCCCTCTCCGAAAGCATACTTCACCACCTGCAGCCCCGGGATCCGGAAAACAAGTCGCTCGGACAGCTGCACTCCAGCGCTTTGCGGCACCAGGGTCGTAAACGCTCTGACAGCATCGCCCTTGGAGGGGCGGGGCGCCTGCCGGAAGTAAGCGGGGCTGAGGGCTCTGCGGGGATGGGGGCGGGGCGCCAGACAGAAGTAGGAGGGGCTTGAAGTAACTTTCTTTGGTGGAGGCGGGGCGGCAGACGGAAGTGGGCGGCCTTAGGTAATGGCCGTGGTGAGGGCTGGGCTTGTGTCGGAAGTGGGATGAAGCTTGAGCAACCAGTCTACGACAGGAGCAAGACTCACACCGAAAGGTGCGACTGCGCAGGCGGACCTTCGCCGAGCGCAGGGATTTGTGAGTGGGCGTGGCCTGTCGTCCTGACAACCGTGAGCGTTCTGACACTGTCGAGTTCAGACTTTTCCCTCCGCGAAGGTCCTTCTTCTCTCATGGTAAGCCGGGAAAATAAGGGAGACGAGAAGGGGCCAGCGCGGATTTTGCTGCAGCGCTGCTGAAGGTGCCGATTGACAGGAGGGGAGCAGGCGGACGGGCGCAGCCTCAAACCAGCTTGTGCAAATCTGAGGTGGCGGGATCCGCATCTCTCCTGTAGCTATACTTGAAACTTGGTCCTTACCTAGTAACTTCTGGTGATGCACGTTCAAGGCGATGCAACCTGTCAGAAATGTTTTCAGACCAGCAGTGGATGGCTTAGTCGGCTTTGAAGTTACTTTGTGTGGTCTTTCGAAGGAACCTAAATTATTTTGGTTCCAGGTAGTCAGCCTACACTCATTCAATATAATAAAGCTTGCCGTTTTGTTTTTCTTGTATTCCAACTCTCCCATCTTCACCAAGGAGACAGACCAGCATGGAACTAACGACGTGTACTGTTTCCCATTCTCCACCAAGAGACAGTCTGTTGTCACATTCGTTGGACTTGGAGAATGCAATTGCTGGTTCTGTAATGGACATTCAGTGTACATTCCTTAAGATTGCTGGCTGGAAGTCAGAGACAGAGTATGACAGCCCTCCTGCAGCAGGCAGATTAAGCAGAGTCACTGCCACAGCTTTACCATGGTAACAGCTGGTATATCCGGAGCAGTAAATAAGTTATCAAGGGCAGGGAAAGAAAGAGTGCTACTTTTCAACCTCTTTTAAAATATAAATATTAATTTTCTGTAAGTGGTGGGAAGAAATGGGTAGTGGAGAACTCCCCTGGCAAAACCCCAGTGGGTCTTAAGTTAAAACTGCTGGCAAATTACAAGAATATGCACTTGTTTGCTTCATGGAAACGTGGGTTTGAGTTTCTTTTTCCTAGATCTGCCTAGCACTGTTTCTCAAAGACTAACCATGCAGCCTTTACTTCCAAGGCATTTGGGGGATTTGATTAAAATGTAGATTCCAGAAAGTCATGACTTCAAATCTTCTGTCTCATGGGGTTTCCAGGGAACAAAGCACCATAAACATAGTGGATTATAGAAACTTCCTACCTCACCATTCTGGAGACTGAACGTCTGAGGTCAGAGCGCGGGCCTGAGGGGGTTTATCCAGATCTCTCTACTTCTAATAGTTCCTTGGGATGTAGCAGTGTGACCTCATTTGTTTCACATGATGTTTATTTTCTTTGTGAGGGTCTGTATTCAAGATTTCTCTTTGTACATGGGTACCAGACATATTGATCCAGAGGTGCACCCAGTTCCAATATGAGGTCATCTTAATTTGGTGAAATCATCACTGACCCTTTTTCTAAGTAGGTCAAATGCTGACTTACAAGAAGCTAAGATTTTAGTGTGTGAATTTGAAAAGAAATAATTCAACCCCTCAATCTAAGGAATTATAAAACAGGAAGGGAAGTGACTACGTACACTGTAAGTCCAGAGTATGGATTTCTCAAAAAGCTTATCCTTCAAAAAGTAATGACACCCTTCAATGCTTAAGTTTTGAGAACAGTTTACCCCTTGGTGGCTCTTATGTTTAGATAAAGAACAAGGGTGGGGCTTTTCTCAAACCAGCTTCATGTTAGAAATACTGGTGAGAGCTGAGAATGTGCCCATCCTCTTTAAGAATGGCCACTTGAGAGTAGGGCAGGGATGTTTATACAGTCTGCCACATAGTGTTTGCTTCAAGATGGAAGTGTGTTAACCAGTGTGATAGGGAATGAATAGCCAGGATAAAAGCCAGTTGTAAAAAAATAACATGAGAGAAAAGCCACCATTGTTCTTCTCTCTGTAGCTCTAGCTAGACTTTAGAGTGCCTTACAGGTAAGTCACCAGTAAATATCTACGGAGTGAATTTCTGAAATGTGTGCGCCTTTCAGGAAGATGTCATTTGATGTATTCTGACTTTAGCACTTGCTTATTACAATGATGCCCTTATGGCTTGAACCAGTATTTTCTGTAGCTCTTTAGATATGTAAAATGTGTAACTTATACAAACATGGTCCCTTACAAATTCTTTACTAGAAAGCTGATGGACAGACAGGACTGCTCAGGAATTTACAAATAGTATTGCCCAGAAATGCTTGTAGTTGTTAATCAGTATTGAAATACTGTGCTTTCCAAAATGGGCAGATCACTTTAAAACACGTGGCTGGACAGTCTTCATTTTATCATTGCTTGGCAAACTTTAAAAACAGATGGCATCCGCATAAAAACCATTAATTTATGTAATAGAAAGGTTCCTTTATGAGACAGCCCCCGAATTTGCAAATTCGACGTAGTACAAGTAGTCAGTAATTTATAAGCTCTTGGGCTGATGTAAGCAGTGTTGACTCTACTTCGGAAGGATGCTTCAGGGGGACATCTTGTGGGTTTTCCTGCTGGAGCTTTCAGTTTGTTCTGGCTGCTTTTTACAACATCTTTTCAGTTTAAAGGAACTAAAGAGTCACAGAAAAGTGGCAAAGAAGGTACAAAGGGCATCCCCTTGGGCCCTTCACCAGCTTCTCCTAATTAATGTTTTATGCCATCCTTTGTTGAAAGTATCTGAATTCTTTTTAAAATATGTCAATGCTTTTGTTTCCCAACTTTTTAGGGTCCCAAAACAAAAAAGGTATGTAGAAATTATGTTTCCAAAATAGATAGTTTTATGAATATATTGTATAAATGAACTTCTTATGGAATTTTAAAATAATTTTATATTTATAGTTTATAGAATTTAATAAGCTCACCCTTTAGATAATAATGTTACTTAAATCTGGGATAATTCTTCACAGTTACAGATGTATCTCACATTCGATGATATTTCTAGTGTGAAGAAGACACACTTTATAAATTGCCTTTAGTTCTGACCTGTGCCTGGATTTGAGGCTTCAGTTTTTATGTCCACTGTAGAATATGATGGGTTAGACCCTCCCTTCCTTACTCCAGATGAACCTAAAATGTAGTTATAGACCTGCTGTGAGTGACGCAGGGCAGCACATGCTTGCAGTTTTCTGTGTTCGTTTGTACAGGGCAGAAATTGAGGTTGGCTAAAGAACATGCTACCCCATGTGTCTGGAATATTGAGGCTGGCTAAAGGACATACTACCCCATAGTTTGGATGTCTTTTCCCTCTTTGCTTTATAGATTTCTACTTTAAAGCAGAAATTTTAATCCTTAGTTACAGGCCAGATTTAGTTTATCAGTAGATTCAGGTTTACTTGAAAAAATTTTTCTTCCTTTCTTTCTTTTTTTTTTTAAATCACTTCTCAAGTGTGGCATAGGGTCTCACACCTGTAATCCCAGCCACAGTGGAGCTTGAAATAGGAAGGTCATGAGTTTGAGGACAGCCTATGCCACAAAGACAAAAACAAAACAAAACAACAACTACATATGGCCAGACATTGTCCCCCAAAATAAAGTATAATAAAATGATAAAAAAAAAAAAAAGCAGCTGCATAAAAAAAAGCAGCTGCATTTGTCCTAGTCATGAAATATCCAGACTGATCACACTGGGCCTGAAGTCCTGTAAGCAGCAGTTTGTGGGGCTCAGCAGTGGCTGCCTCTTTCAGGAATGCAAAAAGCATCTTGATCTCATCATAGTTCTGTCTATGGTCAGAACTCTTTGTTTACCTCTCTGACCACAACAGGAACATAGGCCTAATGTACCTGCTTTAAAGCATATCTCAGTGGTCCGTTCTCCGTAAATTTTCCTGCCACTCTCCCTTGAAAACTCAGTTACATCCAACCCTTCTTGTCTGTAGGTCCTGTACTCACGCATTAAATCAAACAGATTGAGACTCTTCTTCAGTAGTATGACCAAAAGGTTGGGTGTGGTGGTGCTCTCATGTGATCCCAGTGCCAGAGGACCACAAGTTCTAATCTAGCATCAGCTGCACAATGAGACCTGTCTCAAAAGGGGGTGGGGTGGATAATGGAGGTTAGAGAGATGAGCACTTGGTGCTGTTGCAGAGGACCTAAGTTTGGTTCCCAGCATCCACATTGTGGCTCTCAACTCTGTAACTCTAGTTCCAGGGGATCTGACACCCTTTTCTGGCCTCTGTGAGCACTAGGCATGCATTTGATACACAGACATACATGCAGGCAAACACTCATACACATAAAATTTTTTAAATTAAATGTGGTATTAACATGTACTGTGTGTCTTGGAATGCTATAAGAAGCAATTTGGAATGTTTGGTGATAAAGAAATAAATATTTGGGAAATCCCATCTATAGAGAACACATGCAGATTTTCCATGGAATTATTCCTGAACAGTAAATGTAGCAGCTGTCTAGACTGGATGTGGTAGCGTGTAGGAGAAGATATACATAGGTTGCATGCAAACACTGTCTCTTTATATGTGACCTGAGTATGTGAACTTTGGCCTTCATAGAGACCTGGAACTAATATTAAGGAATGACTGTCTACTCTCTGGGTTCTCTACACATGCATTAGAATGTACCTCAGTTATAAGTCTTGGATCATGTTGTGTATGTGCATGTTTGAGTGTATGAAGAAATGCCAAGACACATGTTTCAGTCAGAGAACAACTTATAGGAGTCTGCTCTCTCCTTCTACCATGGAGATCGGTCATCAGGCTTGGCAGCAAGTGTCTTTACCTCCTTTCAGCCTGTGAGCTATTTATGACCAGAACCATGTCTTCTGAGGCCTTGTGTACACTGAGCATTCACCAGTCCTTATCACATTTATTTTTGTATTTATAACATTTAGTGCTGTGCCTGCCCTAGAGAGGAAATGGAATCAATGTTTGTTGAATAAACATGTGGAAGCTCATAGAATCTACAAACACATGGGCTCTTGATGGCTCAGAAGGAATGCTTACGTGAATATGTACTGAGTATTTATACAAGTAAACATTTTTTCAGGAAATACTACTGCATGCTTTCTGTGTTTGCATAGCAGTTACTAGGATGCACTGCCATGCTCCTCTACACCTCAGCAGGAGCTCCAGCCTCAGTTCCTTCAACCCTGACCCCTCTGTGGGTCTTCCCAGAGCCCGCTGAGTTTGCTGGTCTCCAGCTCCCTCCCTGGTGGCTGCATGGCCCTGATGTCACCTTCCCCTGAATGTAAAGATTCCTTGAACACAAGCTAAGTAGCACTTGCTTTGTAGACCTTTACTTGACCTGTGTGACAAAAAGAATCTCTCCTTCCTCTAAACTGGCAAAGTAACTAAAAGCCTGCTAGTCATAGAAATATCTTCGATGTTTATAGATGGGTAGTTTCAGACTTCCATCATGGGTGTTTTCCTTGCTTCCACATTGGAAGCTCAACAGTTACTTCAATCACACATTCTTTGTGTGATTATATGATTATTTTTCTTGTTTATTTTCAGACTAATTTCTGCAGTGCCCAGAGTCTATTCTGGGCACTAATTGGCTGTCTTACCCATTGAATTAATATACATGAAAAATTGGTTTCATAAAATCAATAATTATTTTCATAATTGCTATTTTTTAAGATTTATTTTTTAAATATGTGTGGGTGTGTGTGTGGGGGGGGGAGGCTGTGTGATTTTATGTTCAGCACTGGTGCCTGAAGAGACCAGAAGAGGGCATTAAATCTCCTGGAGAGGAGTTACAGGCGGTTGCCACTGCCTAGCAGGGGTGCTGGGAAGAGCAGTAGTGTGCTTGCCTGTGGGCCGTCACTCCAGCAGCTAGTAATCACTGTTTGAAGGGACGCGTTCTTAAATGACTTGTGCTGACAGCCTCTTTAATGTTGTGGTCTTCGTTAAGACTGCCAGCAAGAAAAAGATCACCAAAGCTGAGCGACTTCGGCTGCTGCAGGAGGAGGAAGAGAGACGCCTGAAGGAGGAAGGTACTGAAGGCGCGCCAGACCACCTGGGATACGGGGCATTAGCCAGAGGTTGATAGCGATGCCGCGCCACATCACCTAGCCCAGGACATTAGCCAGAGGTGATATCGACACAACCACTCAGCATTTTCAACAGGCTTTTATTTTATAATGGATTTCTACTACACAGCGTGTACTCAGAAAGACCCATCAGTGCACATTCAGACCACACACAGTCACATCCGAGTGTGCACGGAAGCCATGATGTGAGACAGAGTTTAGGACTTGGGAAAGTCCAGTCTCTGACAACCCGCTGATCTTTTGACCTTTTACCCCACACAATATTTGGCTGTATTTAAATTAACAACAAAAAAAATCATTGCTTGTCAGAATTCACATCCAGCTGATCAGCCCATATTTTAATTTGCTAATTTTGTCAAGGTTGCCATGAAGTGTTTATAATTCACTAATGAAAATAGGGACATTAGTGCTGATTGTGTGGTAAGAAGTCTGAAATTTATTAAAGATGAGAAATACACACTAGCAAAAAGTATGTACAACAGCCTAACTTTTTTTTAACCCTGGGTTTTTTTTAAAGATTTATGTTATTTATTTTTGATTAAGTGTATATGTATGTCTGAATGTGGGCATGCACAAGTGATGTCAAGCACCCACAGGGGCCAGAGGTGTTAGATCCTCTGCAGCTGGTTTCAGGCAGTGTGAACTGCATGGTGTGGGTGCTGAGAACTGAGCTTGGGTCCTATACAAGAACAGTACATGCTCTTAACTCCTGAGCCCAACTTTTTGATGTTTAACAATATCTATTTGCCTTTTTTGTTTGTTTGTTTCTTTGTGTAGTTTTGGTGCCTGTCCTGGATCTCACTCTGTAGACTAGGCTGGCCTGGAACTCACAGAAATCTGCCTGGCTCTGCCTCCCGAGTGCTGGGATTAAAGGCGTGCACCACCACCACCTGGCCTATTTGCCACTTATTAAAATTAAATGTTGATAAAAATATTGGACGTTTGAAATATTAGAAAGCAGTTTTTAAAATCTGGTGCTCCTGATAGTCAGGGATATTAGAATTCAGTGGCTGTAGATTTATATTCAGATTTTTAAAATACTCTATTGACTTTTAATGTATACTTTATCTTTTGCAGGTAGTAAAGCACATTCTTTTATTTTCTAACTGATGTTTTTAGATTTGCTTATTTATTGAGGGCACTGGTACTTTGCCATGTGCGTGGAAAACAGAAGACAACTCTTGGGAGTCCTTTCCTTTCATATGGGAATCTAGGAATCCAGCTCGGGTCAGTAGACGGCTTGGTGGCAAGTGCCTTTGCCATCTGAGTCATCCTGCTGGCCTTTGTTAGTCCCAGCACTCGGGAGATGGAAACAGGTGGATTTCTGTGAGTTCAAGGCCAGGCCAGGCCAGGACAGGCTTCAATGCTACAGAGAAACCTTGTCTTGATAAACAAAATGAAACCAAAGAATCTAAAACATTGTGGTTGAATATCTGCAGTTAACTCTTGATGTCTTTTTGTCTCTTCAGAGGAGGCTCGACAGAAATTTGAAAAAGAAGAACAGGAGAGGCTAGAAACACAGCGGATTGAGAAAGAGAAATGGCGCCAGCTGGAAAAGAAAGTGAGTGTGAGCAGCAGCAGGGCCAGTGGTGCTGACCCCACCCCCCCAGTCTGTAGCTGCAGCAATGCCCAGTCCTACCCTATGGTGACCGTCGGCCATCACCTCACACACATTTTCAGTTAGGGGCATGAGTGCCACTGATTTAAAAGGGGGGGGTGTCTCTCTATGCAGCTCTGGCTGTTCTGGAACTCAATGTAGACCAAGCTGGCTTCATACTCACAGAGATCTGTCTGCCTTTGCCTCTCAGGTGCTGGGATTAAAGGTGCATGTCACTGTACCTGGCGGCACTGTTCATGTTGTTAAAAATCACTTTAGCATCTAGCTCACCAGAAGACACCTGGGTTCTCATGTTGATGTCAGCATTTTGTTAGATGTTTCAGCAGAACTATGAAGAAAAGCTCATCTTGCACAGATAGATTATAGAATTGGGGGAAAGGATGCAACGGGGCTCAGAGGTGTCTCAGGTGGGAAAGCGCCTGTGTGCCATCTAAGCTCTATATGAAAATCCAGGTGTACGGGCTGCCTGGAGCTCCGGCACTGAGGGCAGAAACAGGTGGATCCATCCCTGCAGCTCACGGCCAGCTAGCCTAGCCAAACTGATGAGCTTCAATTTCGTGAGGGACCCTGCCTCAAGACAGAGAGTGACCAGGGAACAACACTTACTGTCAACATCTGCCCGTGTAAACACACACACCCACACACACGCACACACCTCTCAAATGCGCTCACACCCACAAAGTGGGAAAACGCCCTCCTAGCCTTCCAGATACTGTGGCGTTCTGGACACTGCACCTCAACTAAGCAAGGGTTGACTGCTGCTGCTGTGTCCTCTCTGTGGCAGAGCTGTGCTGTGTGGCTGAGACAGAATCAAACTTCAGTCTCCAGGGATGCTCCTGCTTCAGCTTCCTGAGTAGCTGGGACCACGGGCATGTGGCACCCTCCCCAGCTTTACAAGTGAGCTTCACGATGTGGAATCTGAAGCTCCGTTATGGGCACACACCCTGCTAGTGGGCACACACCCCATTAGTGGGCACACTCCCATTAGTGAGCACCCATCCCTCTTAGTGGGCATACCCTCTGTTAATGGATACCCCCCCATTAGTGAGCACCCATCCCTCTTAGTGGGCATACCCTCTGTTAATAGACACCTCCCATTAGTGGGCACACGCCCCATTAGTGGGTATACATCCCCATTAGTGGGCACACACCCCCTGTCAGTAGGCACACACACACCCATTAGTGGGCACACACACAGTTAGTGGGCACATCCCAGTTAATGGGCACACACCCCTGTCAGTGGGCACACACACCCATTAGTGGGCACACACCCTCATCAGTGGGCACATAACCCCCATCAGTGGGCAAACATTCCCATTAGTGGGCACACACCCAGTTAGTGGGCACGCATCCCATTAATGGGCATACACCCAGTTAGTGGGCACACATCTCGTTGGTGGGCACACACCCCTTGGCAACCAAGTATTGCTCTTTGCCTCTGAACAGATTTGATTTCCAAGCACTGCTCTGTCACATCATGTGCTGTTTTCTTAGAACATGTTGGTCAGTGACTTAATTCCAAATGTTGACCTGTCTTATTCTCCAATATCAAAATATCACTTATGTATTAGGTGTGGTGGTGCATGCCTTGAATCCCAACACTCAGGTAGCAGAGGTAGCCTAGTTTTTATAGCAAGTTCCAGGCCAGCCAAGGCTACATAGCGAGACCCTGTTTCAAAGAAAAAAAGTCACCTATGTTGGTATCACTGCCAGTCAAATCAGAAGTTTTCAAAGATTTGCTGTTCACCAGGTGCAGTTTTTTTTAATCTAAATTTTTGCTTGAATGCTGAACCTTGTCATTCCACACAAATATTTGATTTATATCCTTGACCTGTTGTGTTTGGTTCGTACGTTTCTGAGAGCATATCTACCAAAACACTCAATTATAGAGATGATTTCTAGGGGCACTGTTGCCTTTGGTGTGTAGAGGAGTGCCAATGCCTCTTCCCATTCTAGCACACACAGTGTTGACAACTGGATTCTCAAGATTAGGATTTAGCAGAATTAATCACTGCCCTCTCCATCAGGATGGTCTGCACGCAGCCACCGCTCCCTCTCACGGTCCCAGCTCTAGCTAGTGCAGGTGAGACCACTGCCTTGATTTCTGCCTGAGACTGTATCGTGCACTGCAGGGCAAAGAGTATCCCACACAGACTGATTCTCAGACCCAAAGGTGCCCTCAGACATTTAAAGACCCACTTTGAAGCTACTGTTTGAGACAGTCTCAGTGTCAGCACTTTTAGTCAGACTCATTGAACTGTTTAGTTTGGAACTATATATTCAGCCACATGTATTTTGAAGCTCCCTGTGAAACAGAAAGCTAACATGGAAGAGTAGTCATGTGACCCTCCTTCTGTGGCAGGACCTAGAAAGGAGGAGTGAAGAACTTGAAGAGCTTTCTTTGCTAGAGGGCTGTTTTCCTGAAGCAGAAAAACTGAAACGGGAAACCAGGGCGCTGGCTCAGGTGAGGCTGTCTCCTCTCTTGAGCTCATACTTCCGGGACCACGAGGAAACTGCAGTCTTGCACTAATTTTTATCTTGGGAAACTTTATTAAGAAGGAAATCCAGATGGTGAGATGGCTTAGTAGTTAAACACACGCACGGTTCTTGGAGAGAGTCTGAGTTCGGTTCCTGGCATCCATTACCTGTAGACTCACAACCATCTGTCTCCAGCTCCAGGGAATCTGATGCCCTCTTCTGGGCTCTGCAGGCACTGCACACACGGAAATATATAAACACAGATAAATCTGAAAACCTCTCATTTGACAAATACATTGCTCAGGGAAAAGAAGTCGATACAGTTGTAGAAAGCTGTTTGTCAATGAAGGGACAGCTGGAACGATTATACTCCCTCACTGTTCACTTTCTGGGAATCCAGATGACTCAGTTGATTGTGCTTCGGTGTGGCTTACTTCCTAGTTGTTTTGTTTGTTTTTAATTGGAAGGTGCGTGGGAACTGTGATCAGGGTTTCTGAAAGATGTGTTCACGTCACTTCTGAATACACTGAGGCAATTCTCAAACTATCTCCAGCTGTTCATTGTTACATCTTGGTGTCCATCCCTCCGCAGTGATACTGGATGTTACCACTGCCACTGTTTAGGAGGGCCATCACCTGAGTCTCTGGCAGGTGAGAAACTTGAGTGATGTGAATTTGCGCTGTCTGCCTATGGCCTAGCAGTTCTCAGACCCTGTCCTCTCAGCTCCCTGTTCCCTGAGACACAAGAGCACTGGAATCACCCTGATGATCACCCCATAATGCCCTCCAAGCAGCTCAGCCCAGCACAGCCTTACTTCCAGTCACAGGTGGAATGATTGAGCCTGGAGAGGAGGCCAAGTCCAAAGCCAGAAGAGGGTGAATGCTGGGCCCTTCACCACAGAGACTGCAGAAGAGCCATTCTGGAAGGAATAAAAGTGCTGCTTCAGTGATGTCAGACATGACAAGGATGAACAAGCCCTTATCGCTAATGTAGAGAAAAGACCAGGCTAGCCCACCACCCCTAAACCAAGGCCTACCCCAGGCCAGCCCACCACCCCTGAACCAAGGCCTATCCCAGGCCAGCCCACCACCCCTGAACAAAGGCCTACCCCAGGCCAGCCCACCACCTCTGAACCAAGGCCTACCCCATGCTAGCCCACCACCCCTGAACCAAGGCCTACCCCAGGCCAGCCCACCACCTCTGAACCAAGGCCTACCTCAGGCCAGCCCACCAACCCTGAACCAATGCCTACCCCAGAGCAAGGCCAGGCTTTTCAATTCTGTAAAGGCTGGAGGGGAAGAATCCATAGGAGAAAAGTTTGAAGCTGGCAGAGGCTGGCTCATGAAACTCTTGTCTTCACAAAATACCTGTGCATTAATAATAAAAGTTGTGGGAAGCTGAGGCCTAAGTCCATGCAATGAGCAAACCAGTATGGAGGGTAACCCAGGAGCAGCTCTGGTTAGTTCCTGAGGCCAGCAGCCAATTAGCTGCTAAAAGCTGGGACCCACTGGCTGGTGGATTTAAAGTTGTTCCCTGTGCCTCGTGTCCAAGGCCTGGTAAATGATGTCTAGTGACATCACTGGCTTCTGTTCTCTCCACTTGCTGCTTCTGAGACTGAGATTTGGTGAATCGTGGTTTGAAGTGTTCTTTGCATAGATAAGCTGTGCATGACCTTACTAACCTCAAGAGCTGTCTCCTCCCATGGTTCTGCTTGGGGATAGTTTGCCAGACCGGAAACAGAGCTCCAGAGACTCCCTGAGGCCTCAGGTATCCAGGCATAGGCTGCTCCCAAGTTCGTGTTATTTCCTTTTTAGCGGCTGCACCTGGGGATTGTGGGTAAATCTCTTCTGGATTAGGAGACTCTGAGTTTCACTTTAGCTGAATTTGAACAAATGTTTTGGTCCAGAAGTGCAGCACAGAGGTCTCTCATGTCTGAGTGCGTCAGGCAGAAATAGAACTGGCTTTAGTGGGAACAAGGATATTCCTGTAAAGACTTCTCCAGTGTCTGAGTAAGACTGGAGGAAAGGAGGCTTAGGGACGGCCCCTAAACCACAGGCATCGCGGTCCGTCTGCAGTCTCCAAGTCCGTCTTTCGGAGCCTCTTCTAGGGTAAGTTTATGTTGACAGGCATAAACTTGGAGCCTCACCCAGGCTTACTCTGTGCTACAAAAGGGCCTATAATGCTGGGGTTTGTGCTGTCTATCTGAATTAGTCAGGGCCTGGGATGTGTATTGGAACTAAAACTCCATTCGAAATGCTAGCCAGTCACATGTATCATATTTCCAGCAACATGCGTTCATGACTAAGGAAATGGGTGGGTCTTAAAATAAATTGAGATTACAGCAGCCACCATGAGGAAGATGACTTTGGGTAAAATTGATTGTTTGATGGTGCTAGTAAAAAAAGGATTTTGAAATACCATGGAAGCTCTGGGATGAATTGTAAATTAGCATGCAGGCTTTGGAAGCCGGGTGAGTAGTGGAGAAGTTGAGCCCTTGGATCAGTGGTGGTGTTGTCTGCCTTGTGCCTCAGTTAAACTCAGGCAGAGCAGTGTGTAGCTGTGAGTGTGCACAGCTTCTGCTGTCGGTGGACCTTAGCCTGATGTCAGCTATGCTGGGAAACTGCTTGTTTTGTTATTTTGAAAGCTAACTAGAGAAGGGAATTTGCAGCTGTGGAGAAAGCCTCCCTTTACGTGAGTGCTTTTCTCTCCGCATGAGCGAGGAAGAAGTAAGCCACTGGAAATTTCTACAAGGGAGAAGGCAAAACGCCCCGGGCCTGCATCTGTAACAAGCCTCAGCTTTGGCCCTCTGGTCTTAACCAGGCTTTGTGCTGAGATTCTCTTCCCTGGTAGATGATGGTAATCAGACATGAAATTGGATACACAGGCAATGGAGCTAACTTAGGGCAGTAATCAAGGAGGTCAGTCAAGAAAGGCAAGGTGGATGGAAGGATGGACGGAAGGATGGAAGGATGGAAGGATGGATGGATGAGGGATACAGAAGAGACAGTTTGGAGGGAGATGTTTGGGCACTTGAACAGAAGATGGTTTGTAGCAAGGTAGGTATCTGTCTGTCTCTCTCCCAATTAGTGATGCCTCTGCCTCAGCCTCCCCAGTACTGGCGTTCCATCGGCTTGGCTCCAGTCTTAGTGGGAGTTCATTCACAGAGGTTTGCTTACAGCTAAGTTCCTGGGTCTTCAAATAGACCAAGAATTTGGAAGCCTTGCCCTGTGTTGATACACTGCAATGTCTGGCGTCTTTCCTGAACTCCCTCAGTGACAGGCTGTGTTTAAAGAACAATTCTGGCCTAATGTTAATAAACTAAGTGATCATAAACCCGAGGTGAAACTTTCCCAGCGTATCTTTAGTAATCTTTTCAGTATGACAAAGTAGTGGAGGAGATTCACGAGCATCTGCTCGTCGAGCTGATCTTGTGTATCTGAGCAAGGCGGTCTGACAGGGTAACAGTGACCTGAGCAGTAGGAGGCATTGTGTCACCTTTACTGACTGAAGATACAGGAAGCTGTTCTAAAGAGGGGAGTGCTGGCCTCTGTTTGCGTTGGCCAAGGGAGTGTTTTGCCTGGTTACAGCATGCTGAGAAGCAGTGACCAGCGACTGGGCAGATAACAAGTAGGCATTCCACCATCTCTGTGTAGTATAGTCTAGTAGATTCAGGGGCGTAGGACAATGTCCCACGTGCCATGAAGGAGTAAATGAGGCACAGTGGCTTAAGGGGAGACAAGACAGAATAGTGGCATTGACAGGTGCTGGGAAGAGTGTAGTAAGTGTTATTTTAATTGTGTTCCTTTTGTTTATGTTGCATTTGTTTAACTCTGTGAAGCTGTGTTATTCTGCCTGTGTAGAATACCTGATGGTCTAATAAAGAACTGAATGGCCAATAGCAAGGCAGGAGAAAGGATAGGTGGGACTGGCAGGCAGAGAGAATATATAGAGGGAGAGATCTGGGAGGAGAGACCTGATCTAGGAGCAAGAGGAGGAGGACTCCAGGGCCAGCCACCCAGTTATACAGCGAGCCACAGAGTAAGAGTAAAATTTACAGAACAAAAGAACAGGAAAAACCCAGAGACAAAAGACAGACAGGTTAATGTAAGGAAAGCTGGCTAGAAACTAAGCCAAGCTAAGGCTGGGCATTCATAAGTAAGAATAAGACTCTGTGTGTGATTTACTTAGGAGCTGGGTGGCAGACCCCCCCAAAAAGACCCAAAACAACCAACAACAGAAGAGAAACATCTTCCACCTGCTCATGTTTTCAGATAAGTGAAAGGTTGAGTGGGATGCCTTGGGAAGCTGTGTTTGCTAAGTTTTATAATTAGAACTAGAGCCAGGCTCATGGTTTGCTGGAAAATCAGCAAACTGCTGGTGAGCACCTTGGCTCTGTGTGGAATGGGAAAGATGGCCACTGCGTCTGCTGGAGTGCTCTGGACATGGAAGGGACCACACTGTGGTGAGGAGATGTGTTTCCACAGATCCTAAGGCTGCTTATGCACACAGTGATGGGAGAAAGCTAGCAAGTTGCTGTCTCATGGATTTCATTAGAAATTAAGTTACGGCCGGGAGGTGGTGTCACATGCCTTTAATCCCAGCAGAGGAAGTGGCAGGCGGATTTCTGAGTTCCAGGTCACCCTAGTCTACAGAGTGAGATCCAGGACAGCCAAAGTTACACGTGTCTTGATAAATAAAAAAGAAAGAAATTAAGATTACAGAGTTAACCCTGATATAAGGTGATGAAATCAGAAACAGCAAGTCGTGTACAAGGAGAAGATATTTTGGGTACATGACGCTAGAGGGAAAGAAAGGCCACAGAAAAGGGACTGTTCCTGGGCTACAGCGAATGGTTATCACTAAGAAGAGTGGAGAACTGCTGAAGGCTCTAGAATCTGGCTTGGTGTTAACTGAGAGACATCCCAGATAGAGTCCCTGAAGTCTGGCGCTGAGGTACTTGTCTGTCATCCTAGCACAGGGGCTGAGGCAAGAGGACCTTGAGTTCCAAGATACATACTAAGGCCTTGTCTCAAAATAACCAACCAAGAAAAATCACCATGGCCGACCCCAACATCTGAGAAAGGCATTCTAAGCTAATGAGGTTGTTTATTATGTTAAATTACATAGCAAGTATTGTCACATAAATTATGATAAATCTTTGGATTATATGACTATCATTCATGCGTTCCAAGAATTATATGAAATTAATTGAAGTCTGAGTCTTGCTGTAATGCTACTAATACTACTCAAAATTCTAGTTCTCTTATGGTGTACACAGTAGAAGTAACTAAACTTTATCTACAGATAGCTTGGAAGTCAAGTACTTGCCTAGCATATATGAGCCCCAGGTTCTAACATCACAAAGAGGGGGCAAGGAGAGAGAATAAATATGAACCCAGCTTTCATGTGAGTGGAGTGATTATTGTAAAGAATTCCAATCAGATCTTTAATACTAGCCACGTTTGGGTTGGGTTTTATTATCTCCTCAAACAGTTAATTATTCTAGATTGACATGCTTCATCTTGAAGACACAAAGAAAGGACCACGACCAGCACAAAAATGTGTCTAAGTTTGAGATCACCATGTGTGTTGGTAACAATTCCTGGACCCCTCATGGAGCACGTGCTGCTCGTGAGACAGCTGGTCCAACATTGCTGATGACCGAGGGATGCTTTGATCTGCTTTCATGCTGGGGCGGCTATGTGCAGAGGCTGCTGGGATGTATAGTTTGATGAACTGGGATTAATCTCAACCACATTCCCTGTCTGTTCTGTTTAATGAGATGGAGAAATGAAACTATCTGGAAGAAAGTCAGTTCAGCGTCATGTGGCCCCGTATAGGGCATGGACCACTGCCTCTTCTTTTTAGAGCCGTTAAATCTTTTGTTGTTGAGAGTTCTGTATCGTAATCTCACAGGTTAGATGAAGTGACACAGATTCTTGAACGATATTGATGTGGGGACAGTCCTAGGTTGCTGTTTATGGCCAGTCTTTGGTTTGTCAGGCCCGCTGTCACCCTGAGGGGCAGTACTGCAGGCGGCTGTCTCTGCTGCCAGACGGCCATCTGTCTTTACAAAGGGTTTTCCTTGGTTGCTGCCTTGGACGGGATGAGGGGCTCCTTGCGTGCTGCTGTTCTCGTGAAGTTTCCATGCAGGGAGACTGATGTTGTAATATAATGAGAATGTTATTCTGAAGTATCTCCATTATAGAGCGTTCCTGGAGGGATTCCTCATGGCAGTGGGCTGTACTTTACTGATTTATTTATAATGGAAACAGTTGAAGAAAGTGTTAAACACAGTGGTCCATCTCTGTCACCCTCAGTCTCCTGACAAAGATGAAGGATGGACAGCGTTGTCACTTGACTGCCTCACCAAAGATGCTATTGAGGTTGAAGAGGACTAACTCTGGCTTTGAAAGTAGCTTGGCTGTGGGTGAAGTGCTCCCCCAGAGCACCAGATGCAGCAGGCAGGAGCCATCGGTGTGGCAAAGATGACTCTTTAAGATTTAATTTTATGTGTATAACTATGTCTGTAGATAAGTGTCACATCCTTACTAGACCACAGTGAGGAGTATAAATAAGTATGACTTTGATACATATTGGAAACCAAAAAGTTCATGTGATTCACTTGGAAGCAAATTTGCAATCCCCCCTGAAGTATGCCTGTTTTGAGGAAATAATCCTGAATTAAAATATATAAGTGTAGGGGCTGGAGGACCGTTTGGTGGTTAGGAGCATTGACTGTAATCATAAACTTGGAACCCAAAAGACCAGCATCCTCTGCAAGCACATGTAATCCCAGCTCAGAGAGGAAGAGGAGGAGACCAGAGGATCACTAGAGTTTGTGGGCTTCTAGCCTGTCCCAAACAGTGTGAGCCTGGGTTCTGGTCACCACATGTGGACATAGACACACACACACACACACACACACACACACACAAATACACAGACAAAGTAAATATTTAATAAATAAATAAATAAAATATAAAAAATGTGTCAGGAAATTTAGTTTGATCAGATATCATAACTTTGGAACTGATGCAAGTGTTAGAAGTCCAGTGGGAAATGAAGCAGGAAACAGGAAATGATGTCTAGAGTTTAAAATCATGTCATGACATGCAAAGTTTACATGGACAGCATGGTGGGAGGCGCCTAAAACATCAGAGGTACCTGTCCATCAGAGATAACCGGAGGAGGAGATGGAACAAGCCTCGACTTACAGGTAAACATGGATCAGACAGAAAAGAAGCTGCTCACATGACCTCAAAACAAACACGAAAGTAAACAGAATTTGTGCCCCACTGAACAACGGAGGTTGGAAATGATTTAGATGAAGAGGAATCTAATGGGCTGGGTGTGTGGCACTCCTTTATTACCGCTTTAGGGGGAACTGTGTGAGTTCAAGGCCAGTCTGGTCTACATGGGGAGCTCTGTGCCATCCAGGACTACAGAGTGAGAAGTGAGTGTGTGTGGAGGGGATGGAGGACCTGGCTGTTGTAGTTGGTTTCTTTGGCTGGTTGTATATTTTATATCAAGTTACTGGTAAACATCATCCATCATTTTTTGTGTAAATTGTGTAAATTAGGTTGAGGCTTTGGACTTCCAAAAAGACAATTTAGGGGCTGGTGAGATGCTCAGTGGATAAATAAGCTTGTCACCAAGCCTGATGACTGGGTTCGTCCCTAGGACCCACATGTCTAAAGGAGTGATAACTGGCTCCTGCGGGTTGTCCTCTGACCTCCACATGCACTCGGTGGCGTATGCATGTTCCCCTCCCCCAATAAAAACCACTTTTGTTTGTTTTGTTTTTTGAGACAGGGCCTCTCTGTGTAGCCCTTTCTGTCTTGGAACTCAGTGTAGACCAGCTAGATCCGCCTGCTTCTGAGTGCTGTGCTACTCCCAGCTGGCTAAAATCCCAGTTTGTTTTTTTGTTTGGTTTTTTGAGACAGGGTTTCCCTGACTAGCTTTGCACCTTTCCTGGAACTCACTCCGTAGACCAGGCTGGCCTCGAACTTGCAGAGATCCACCTGCCTCTGCCTGCCTCTGCCTCCCAAGTGCTGGGATTAAAGGCGTGTGCCATCACTGCCCGGGGGGAAAAACCAGTTTTTAAAAGTTGATTTCCTCTTTGGTTGTATCTTCGTGAGTGTGACCCTCACACATTTGTGTCCCCAGTGGAAGCACTACATCCAGTGTGATGGGAGCCCTGATCCTTCGATTGCCCAGGAAATGAACACTTTCATTAGCCTGTGGGAAGAGGAGACGAATGAGACCTTCGAGCAAGTGATTGAGAAAAGCAAACTGGTGCTGTCTGTAAGTACGCCAGGCTGTCAGCTCCAAACCAGTCCACATGGCTACTCCTAAGCCATGCATTCTCTCTCAGTCCACCTCCCAAAGCAAGACATAAACACAGCGTTTACCACTCCATCTCACAGAGGCAAGCCATGAAATCGTTTGAATTTATATGGCTGGTCTGGAGGCACTGGGGTCTTTAATTCCCACCTGACATCTGTTGCTGTGGTTTGGATTGTAAATGCTCCCCAAAGGCCCGTGGTGCTCTCTAGTGAGTTGCTAGGATGTTCAGGAGTGGGTTCTAGTGGAAGGAAGTGAGTTCATTGGAGTGTGTTCTTGAAGAGATGTTGGGATCCTCCCAGGCTTGGCGCTCCTCTCCTCCCACCACACACACCATTACCTTTTTAATGTATGGGCTAATGGCTCCCCCCCACCATTACCTTTTTAATGTATGGGCTAATGGCTCCCCCCCACCATTACCTTTTTAATGTATGGGCTAATGGCTCCCCCATTACCTTTTTAATGTATGGGCTAATGGCTCCCCCCCACCATTACCTTTTTAATGTATGGGCTAATGGCTCCCCCCCACCATTACCTTTTTAATGTATGGGCTAATGGCTCCCCCCCACCATTACCTTTTTAATGTATGGGCTAATGGCTCCCCCCCACCATTACCTTTTTAATGTATGGGCTAATGGCTCCCCCCCACCATTACCTTTTTAATGTATGGGCTAATGGCTCCCCCCCCCCCATTACCTTTTTAATGTATAGGCTAATGGCTCCCCCATTACCTTTTTAATGTATGGGCTAATGGCTCCCCCATTACCTTTTTAATGTATGGGCTAATGGCTCCCCCATTACCTTTTTAATGTATGGGCTAATGGCTCCCCCCATCATTACCTTTTTAATGTATGGGCTAATGGCTCCCCCCATCATTACCTTTTTAATGTATGGGCTAATGGCTCCCCCCATCATTACCTTTTTAATGTATGGGCTAATGGCTTCCCCCATTACCTTTTTAATGTATGGGCTAATGCCCCCCCCATTACCTTTTTAATGTATGGGCGAATGGCTTTCCCTGTGGTAGTTTTATCCACATCATTGTGCCTTGTTCAGGTTTACCCTCTTAGTGAAGGTTGTAGCATGAATCTTAGAGAGTCTTATTAATAAAATCAAACCCAGGGCCAGTTATTGGGGTGAAATGCTGGATGGTCAGAGAGACAGAACAAGCCACAGCTAACCTCACCTGGCCAACTTCTCAGCTGGTCTTGTTTCCTCAGACTGGAAGCCTCTGTGTCCTCATATCTGAATGGGTCTCAGCTGAACTGTGCTGCTAGAAGCCTGAAAGCTTAACCAGCCAAATACTTAACCAGCCAAAAGCTTCTAGTTCCTGGTCCTCATGCCTTATATATCTTTCTGCCTTCTACCATCACTCCCTGGGATTAAAGGCTGGCCTTCTGGGATTAAAGGCATGAGTCACCATGCTTGGCTATTTCCAATGTGGCCTTGAAACTCACAGAGATCCAGAGGGATTTCTATCTCTGGAATGCTAGGATTAAATGTGAGAGTACCACCATTTTCCAGCCTTTGTATCTAGTGGCTGTTCTGTCTCTGACCCCAGATAAGTTTATCAGGGTGCACAATATTTTGGGGAACACAAAACCACCACATTTCCCCTTTTTTGTCTAAAATTAAAAAAAGCTTATAACTAGTACAAGAAAGTACTAGTCAAGATCACATTAACAATGTCTAGTCAATTAACATTTGACAGATTCAGACAAAAAACTCCATTAATATATAACAATGTCCGGTCCAGTAACATTTGACAAATTCAGACAAAAAAATTTTCATAACTTACCTTATTTAAAACAAGTAATTCCTTTTTAAAAGTATTTTTTCTTTTCATAATAGATTCAGTAATCTACCTTTTGTCATTTTTATATCTTCCTCTTTTTCTTTTTAGTGTAGATTCAATGATCTACTCATTTATCCTATTATTCTTTATCTTTTTTTCTCAGAATAGATTCAGTGATCTATCTCATATCTATATTCTTTTCTCTTTCTACTGCTGTGTTAAAAATCATGATTGAAAGCAACTTGGCAAGAAAAAGGTCTATTTCCTCTTAAAACTCCCCATCACTGTCCGTTATTAAGGGAAGTCAGGATAAGAACCCAAGGCAGGAACCTGAGGCAGGAACTGAAGCAGTGGCCATGGAGGAATGCTGCTTGATGACTTGCTCCTCATGGCTTGCTCATTCTGCTTTCTTAGACATTCCAGAATCACCTGCCTAGAGGTGGTACCACCCTCAGTGAGCTGGGCTCTACCACACCAATCATTAGCCAACAGACTTACCTGCAGGCAATCTGATGGAGGCATTTTCTCAGTCTTTTCCCTGGTAAATCTAGCTTGTGTCAAGTTACAAAAACCAGGACATTTTATTTCCATTTTAAATTGTTGTGTATGATGTGCATGCTCACCTGTGTGAGTCAGGGTATGCACATATCTCTGCATGTGTACATTCAGGGGACAACCTTGGGTGTCAACCCTCACCTTCTAACTTGTATAAGGTGGTATGTCTTGTGGTTTGCCACTGAGTGCACCAGGCTAACTGTCCCATGAATATGGTGATACTTTATTTGTACTGAAATGTGACTTGTATGTTAATAAATAAAGTTGCCTGGGGGCCAGAGCTATTAGCAAGCCATAGCAAAAGCTGGGCTGTGGTGGTGCACTCCTTTAATCCCAGCACGTGGTAGGCAGATCTAGGTAGATCTCTGTGTGTTCAAGGATACAACCAGCATTGGAGACTGTAGCTGGAGTTTTCCTGCCTGGCCCACAGTCAGGGCAAATCTCTCTCACCTGCCAGTCCCACAGCCGTCAGACTCAACCAAGAAAACACAGAGACTTATATTGGTTACAAACTGTATGGCCGTGGCAGGCTTCTTGCTAACTGTTCTTACAACTTAAATTAATCCATTTCTATTAATCTATACCTTGCCACATGGCTCGTGGCTTACCGGCATCTTCACAAGCTGTTTCTCATCGTGGCGGCTGGCAGTGTCTCTCTGACTCAGCCTTCCACTTCCCAGCTTTATTCTCCTCCTTGCCCTGCCTATACTTCCTGCCTAGCCAACGGCCAATCAGTGTTTTATTGATTAATCAGCAACACATGTGACATACAGAACATCCCACAGCAGGAGACACATGCCTTTAATCTCAATACCAACCATAGAAGACCTGGAGGTCTGTACAGACAGGCAGTGACTAGGAGGTCATGTGGTTGGGTTTACAACCAATGAGAAGGCAGAACAGAAACTCTATAAAAAAAAAGACAGACACAGGAAGTAGCTCTCTTTCGGAGAGGTACAGCGACAGTGAAGGGTAAGGTTTTTAGCTCTTAGCTATTGCTCTGACCTCTTGGCTTTCATCTCTGTATTGGCTCTGTGTTTCTTATTTAATAAGACAGTTGGTTACATCTACAGAAGGTGAAAATGGAACAGTATCCTAACTTCTGTGTCTACACATAGGATGCATGGACTCATCTAAGAAAAACACTGAGAAAAAAAAATTAGTAACTATATTGTTTCATTAAAGAAATAGGTGAGATCCATTAGGCAATAGAAGACTCTGGAAGCCATTGGAATCCCAGATGGATACTGAACTATCTATCCATGAATCCCTAGTGGCTCCCACTCCTTTAGAGGCCATCACAACCTAAAGCTGTGATGAGAATGAAATGGACTAGTGTGGCTGGGAACCTCAAACTATGAACGATAGGAGCAAATATATCTGTAGAAGGTCAGGAAATATGTTTTGATCATTTTTAGCTTATACATATGCATTGAGACTTCTTAATCACAAAGTAATCAGAAATCACATTGAAAGACTGTGAGCATACAGCAGTGTGCTGGATGGAAAGATAAAGAGCAGCCGACCTGGGGTGGAGGAGGGTGGGCTGGGATCTGGGCAGGGATATCCGAAGCCAGTACAGTGTAGGAGTGAGATGATATTTAAAGAAGCAATGTTGACAGTTACTCAGAACTGAAAGATAGGAATCCTCTAATGCATGGAGCCCAGTAAATTCTAAGAAAAGACAAAGACTTAGAACATTCTGACACTCCACACATTTAATACGTATGAGAACCCCCTCACACACGCACCAAATACATACAGAACTGCACACAAACCTAGCGCATGTAGAACCTCCCATACATCTAGTATGTATGAAACCCCCCACACACACACACCATATGTATATAGAATACACACACACCCCAACTAATTTTCTACCTCTTGACACCAACGGGGTGTCTGCAGTTGAATTTTGACACTAACTGCCCAGAGATAGCATAGTCCCCATGTGTTAAGGGTTTGATTTACTAGCCTATGCATGCCTTCCAGCCATCCCCAAGGTTACTTCTACTTCTGAACAACCAACCCTAAATAGGGCTCCCCTAACTCTCTTGGATGAGGTACTCTATTATAATGGCTCACCAAACATAGAAAACTGGTACTTATATCTGGTATAAACAGCTAGATGAAGAAGTGCACAGGGCACAGTATGTGGGGAAGGTTGAAATGATTTCATGAGTTCTCTGGGTGTTTTGCACGCTTAGCAGCTTGATGTGTTCACCAACTGGGAGGGTCTCTGAACCCCACCATTAAGGGGGTTTAAGGAGTTATCACGATGTCAGCAGGGTGAAATCACCCCTCAGGGCTGAGGGTGCAGTGAACACCTCCACCCCAACATCACCTACTCACTCAGTATTCACCTACCCTCCGGAGAGTCACCACACTGGCATAAACTCAAACGCAGCTGAAGTTGGGTCATTATGAAAAACAAACCAGTTTCTTCTTCCCCAGCACTGAGGAAAATCCACAGTCTTGTTCAGTGACAACAATCCAAGAAGATGGCTTGAGACACCATCATTTGGTCTTGGGTGGTGGTGAACAGCATTCTTCTCTGAGTTGGTTACTGAGAGCTTTGTGCCCATGGGGTTGGAAATGCTCAAGGCAATTCTTTGGAAGAAATGTTTTCTTTCTCTGTGATCTTAAATTACAGAAGTTGGGGAAGGATTTCTCTCATTGATCTGAAAGTAATGGGCCATCCCCTTTCCATGTCCCTTTGACATGGAAAATATTCTTTACATTTCAGTTGATTGAGAAGCTGAAGTTGATTTTACTGGAAACTCCATCGTGTGATCTGGAAAGCAGGACCATTGCGCAGCATCAAGGGTCAATTCTGCGCCTGCAGGAGCTCCTCAGTCAGAAGGTGGACATGGCCACAGAACTGCTTCTCCGAGTACGGGTAGTATTTCTCTTACAGCACTAAGTTTAAAAGGCTGTAGTGTCTTACTGGGTGTTATAGTCTGCTAATATTTCTAAAAGCCTTAAAATATTCCAGGACAAATCAATGAAATGAAGGACCTGTGATGATGTGATTTAACAGCTGTTAACAATTCATTTTCTAAAGCGTCAAAGCTTATTAGCCAAAAGCTCATTTTCCTTATATTTGCCAAAGTTTACTGAATTCATTATGAAAAAAACTTTACCAAGTAATATATCTACCATAGGTAAACTAGTTAATAGAGATTACACCTAATTTTCATTTTGAAAGTACTGTATAAACATGAAATTAAAAGAACAGTACTATGAGTCCCCATATGTGCCCTATGTGAACTATGAATTTTCAATTTATTTAGCTAATTTATGGATAAAAATAAAAATGTAAATGTTTCACAACATTTTTTATCTTCCTTTTCTCCTTCGTTCCATTCAGAAGTTTGTGTATTATATATTTCTTCCCCAAATATCTCAGCAATAATGTTATGTTCCAAATAATTGTAAGCTAGTATACTTCATAAAACACATCATTTTGTAATTCTAATATCTGGTCAACAGTCTAAATTTCCCATAGATGTTTTATAAGTTTTAATTCCGTTGCATTTTTGAAGAATCATCAGAACACAGTCTGCAAGTATACACTACAGAATCATCAGAACACAGTCTGCAGGCCTACACTACAGAATCATCAGAACACAGTCTGCAGCCCTACACTACAGAATCATCAGAACACAGTCTACAGCCCTACACTACAGAATCATCAGAACACAGTCTGCAGGCCTACACTACAGAATCATCAGAACACAGTCTGCAGGCCTACACTACAGAATCATCAGAACACAGTCTGCAGGTATACACTACAGAATAATCAGAACACAGTCTGCAGGCCTACACTACAGAATCATCAGGACAGTTTGTAGCCCTACACTACAGAATCATCAGAACACAGTCTGCAGGCCTACACTACAGAATCATCAGGACAGTTTGTAGCCCTACACTACAGAATCATCAGAACACAGTCTGCAGGCCTACACTACAGAATCATCAGGACAGTTTGTAGCCCTACACTACAGAATCATCAGAACACAGTCTGCAGGTATACACTACAGAATCATCAGGACAGTTTGTAGCCCTACACTACAGAATCATCAGAACACAGTCTACAGTTTGTAGCCCTACACTACAGAATCATCAGAACACAGTCTGCAGCCCTACACTACAGAATCATCAGGACACAGTCTGCAGCCCTACATTATAGAATCATCAGAACAGTCTGCAGGTATACACTACAGAATCATCAGAACACAGTCTGCAGGCCTACACTACAGAATCATCAGGACAGTTTGTAGCCCTACACTACAGAATCATCAGGACAGTTTGTAGCCCTATACTACAGAATCATCAGAACACAGCCTGCAGGCCTACACTACAGAATCATCAGAACACAGTCTACAGCCCTACACTACAGAATCATCAGAACACAGTCTGCAGGTATACACTACAGAATCATCAGAACACAGTCTGCAGGTATACACTACAGAATCATCAGAACACAGTCTGCAGGCCTACACTACAGAATCATCAGGACAGTTTGTAGCCCTACACTACAGAATCATCAGAACACAGTCTGCAGGCCTACACTACAGAATCATCAGGACAGTTTGTAGCCCTACACTACAGAATCATCAGAACACAGTCTGCAGGCCTACACTACAGAATCATCAGGACAGTTTGTAGCCCTACACTACAGAATCATCAGAACACAGTCTGCAGGCCTACACTACAGAATCATCAGAACACTACAAAATCATACAGCGGTTTCAGGCATTTTGTCTTTTGGTTCTTTTGATTTAGAAGGGTCCTTGGACAGCCTTGCTGGGATATGGTCTAAGTTTAAATAGTTCTACAGATAGATTTGAGCTGACCCTTGCTGTACTATGCACGTCACATTTTTGCATCTACTGTGCGTATTGTAGGACAAATGGAGTAAGGATTGGGTAGGGTTATTAGTGACTAAGATGTTTACTGTAAGAGAAAGCAGACGTAGTATCTTTTCATCTTACATTATACATTGTAATATTACATTTGAAATAGAGATATGGTACAAGCCAGATCTTAGTGCATCAAAGGGAACCAGAGAACCTGGTGATGCTTTACAGTGGTAGGGCTGGTCTAGCTAGCCAGCTCCCTCTAAGCATTCCTATCCCTGTCTTACCAGGCTGACATTACAGGAAGCCACCAGACATCTACAGAGGTCCTGGGGACCCAAACTTTGGTCCTCGCATATGGCAGTCCCTTTAACAAGTGAAGCCATCCCCTTGGGCTCTGAATTATTTTTTTCCAGAAAAATTCTTTGCTATTTTGACTTAAATTTACTTTTATCCAGATTATTCTTGTAATAATACAGGGAACCCAGGATACCAGTGACTGTGTGACTATCCCAAGCTGTATGACTGTGAGAGGCTCTTCTATGTTTTTCTCTTACAGGAGGCTAGTACCTTAGCAGATCTGGACAGCGGGAACATGGAAAAAATCATCCAAGATGAGAATGTTACCCTGTATGTGTGGGCAAACCTAAAAAAGAATCCCAGGTACTCCCCCTAACACTTCCCCAGAGACACAGGTGTTTAGTAGGTTGGCTTGAAGTTTAAACATCAATTTCTATAAGTCATTGTATCTGAGTCATTATATCCCAGTGTCTAGATATGCACAGTGAATATGGTGTCTTCCCGTGCTGGTCACATGAGTGGTATACATGTATACATGTAGAAAAGATACTCGTGTGCATAAATCAGCTTCCCCAGTGCTGGGATCGCAGGTGTGCAACATCAGGCCTGGCTCTGAGCTCCATTTTTGATGTTTCATAAAAGGAAGAAACAAAATATTTCCCAAGTTGTATTTTCTACAAAACACTGTGATTTCTATAAACTTCAAGACATGTCAGCCTTTTTGTTGTTGAGAATGCTACACACAGAATCGTAAAGGAAATTTGTCTGTAGGAGAGGGGATAATGGCATGCTTTCCTGCATGAGATGGCATGCTTTCCTGCATGAGATGGCATGCTTTCCTGCATGAGATGGCATGCTTTCCTGCGTGAGATAGCAGTAAGGAATAATGGGGACAGTAAGGTTTGGCTTTATTCTGATAATGATAGGAAAGGATTGCAAGGATTAGTTCAGTGCTAGACTGTCTGAGTACCCAGCTGTAAAACTATGGCAGGCGCTGAGAGAAGTCTGGAGTGGGGTGTATTTGGAGAGTCATCAGTGAAAACCCATGTTTTCTGTGTCATGGAGTTGTCTGAGCATGAAGTATGTTCACACATATGAAAGGGTCATTTGTTAACACATATGGAAAGGTCATTCAGAGCCTCTTAGAGTTCATTCTGGGAGGCCTCTTCCTCCTCACCAGGAAAACCAAAGTTCACACTGACACCTGGTAAGGCGAGCAGTGGTAGAAGCCATAGGTGATCAGATTTAGAGAGACAGAGGAGGCTGGGTAGGGCACCGGGAGGCTCTGGGGAAACAGAAGTTGCTGCTGGAGAGAAGGTGTTGGGTTGGAACCCAAGAGAGTGTTCTGAGAAACACTGGGTCCCAGTGCTGCAGATAAAGCGAGTATACACAGGACACAGAAGCAGGGGGGCATTAAAACCGACACCCGCAAAGGTGCGGTGTGACACCCAGACTTTCCTGGGACTCATCCTCCTTGTTTCTATCAATTAATTACTGGCAGGTATCGAAGTGTGAAATTCGCTGAAACACAAGTTGGATTTGAAATCCCAAGGATACTAGCTACAAGTGATGTTGCTCTTCGGCTCCTACACACACGCTATGATCATGTCAGCCCCCTATACCCCAACACCATCACTAAGGAAGACCATGTTCCTACGGCAGTGAAACATTTCAAAGAAGAGTGTACAGAAAAGGCCATCACTGAGGAAAAGGTCTTTGCTGAGGAAAGCGCCACAAACCAAGCTGCCGAGTCGCAGTCTAAACAAGAAACAGAGCTCAGCTTGGTCCAAGAGGAAGAACCCAACTCTGAGGCGCTAGAGACCATTGACGTACGAAGGGTTGGGCGCTGTCTGTCTATCTGTCTGAGGTGGTATCTCATAACACATTCCAGGCCAGATAGTCCAAACTTATAGCAGTCCCCCTGCCTCAGTCTCTCAAGTGCTGAGGTTTCTGGCATGAGACATTTAGCTCAGGCGGACATGCTCTAAACGGATTTTGTGTATTTTTTGCTCTGTGCAGGGAGCAGTAGCACGTCCCTGGAGGCATTCTCAAGATTCTTCCTGAACAAATAGAAACTGTTTAGAAGCCCCTTTCTTGCCCGGACCCTGGTTTCCAATGTGTCTTTCTCCCCTCCGTCCACAGTCGGTGCCTGCAGAAGCAGCTGCTTCAGCATCCCAGGGCTGCTTCTCATGTCCCGTCGTCTGCTGCAAAGCCGTGAGGCTGGGGTGTGGGGTGCTTGTCCATGGCCACTCCTTCCAGGCAGCCTGTTCTTGAGTAGAACTGACAGCAAATGCTTGTGCACCCTGGAAGAGTTCACATCTTCTGCCATTTCCCCAGGATTTGGCTTTTGAAGACTTGTTGTTTGTGAGACATGGTCTCACTATGTAGCCCTGGCTGTCCTGGAACTCACTCTGTAGACCAGCCTGGCTTCAAACTCACAGAGATCTGCCCACCTCTGCCTCCCGAGTGCTGGGGTTAAAGGTGTGCATCACCAGGCAGGGCCAACTGATTATCTTGAGATATAGCACGTCTAGAGGTCCTGTTACCTCTGATGCACTATTTGAGCAATTGAATAGCCACAGGCCTGGGGCTAGGAAGAGGTTCAGCAGGGAAGGTATCTGCTACGAAAGCATGAAAACATCAGAGTGTGGCCACACATGCACATGTAACCCCAGCATTGTGGGCGAACAGAGATAGGATCCACAGGGCTTGCTGGCCATCACCCAAGGTTAGTGGGAGACCCTGTCTCTAGGAAATAAGGCAGAGATTGGTAAACAGGACAGCCAGTGTCCCCCTCTACCCTGAGTACACACACACACACACACACACACACACACACACACACACACACACCCATACTATTTACACACAAATGTAAAATTCTAAAACTTTGAATTATTTGATATTCTAAGAACATGTTGAAAAATCCTGTTTGAAATACAACAGTTGTATCAAGAAGTTTTAAAGACTCTGGAAACTAAAGCAATGTAAAGTGGATGTGAGTTGACTCTCAGATAGTTAGTTGTGTTTTGTGTGTGGTTGTAACAGGAGAGTTAAAAAGGTCTGAAGGGAAGAGAACCAGAAAACTGGACAGGCTGCTACAGCAATGAGAAATAACCGATTTTTCCCCCATCCTCAAAAATCTGTCAGTTCTCAGGAGGCAGCGGCAGGTGGATCGTTGTGAGACCACAACCATTCTGGTCTATATAGTAAGACTGTCTAAAAAACAAACGGATAGAAAAGTTTAAGACAGAAATGACTTTGTTTGGTTTCAGTTCAGCTCTGTGGGTGGTAGCTTTCTTGGGGTTCAGTGCTTCTGCTCACTTTTCCCTCCCAGGGCGAGTAAAGATTGTACCCCAACCCCTGCAGGTCAGGCGTGGCAGCCTGATTCGCTTTGACTGTAAGATAGGAAGCAGTATGTGTGGGTGGGAGGGTGTGGGAAATTGTCTCTGAACCAACACCATTTCAGTATGAATGAAAATGGAAAAGAAAAAGACGTGAGGTTGACTTACAGGTGGCAGTGGTTGCAGTCGTGAGGTCATAAAAATCAAGAGCAAATGAGCGGTCTTTCTGAGTCTCTAGAGCAGTGGTTCACAACCTTCCTAATGCTGCGACCCTCTAATACAGTTCCTCACATTGTGGGGACCCCAACCATAAAACTATTTTGTCACTACTTCATAACTGTAATTTTGCTACTGTTATGAATCATAATGTAAATATCTGATATGTGACCCCTGTGAATGGGTGTTCAACCCCCAAGGGAGCCGTGACCTATGGGTTGAGATTCACTGCTCAAGAAGTTCCTGGACTGTCAGTGTTAGATAATATTTCACTCTGCATCCAGTGGCTTGACCATAGTTAATAACTGATATGAGTCTACCAGTATCTTACATAGGAATTATACTAACTTAAAAACTGCAAAACAATAATTAGAAACTACATAATTTGAGCTATGGCTTGAATCCGCACAACTAAAGCATTCTGTCTTCTATCCATGACTCAGTTACGGTGGCCTCGTGGGATCATGATTTGTCATTCTGTAAATTTAGGTGATTTAGGAAACAGTTTTTATAGAAGGCTTTAGTTTTAGTTATGTGTGTATATTTGGGTTTGTACACATGAAAGGAGTGCTGGGGGGGCGCAGAGGAGGGTGTCACAACCCCTGGAGCTGAAGTTATGGTGACTGTGAGCTGCTCCATTCTGGTTCTGGGGGACCACTCAGGGCCTCCTGAAGGACAGCAGTTCTCTTACCTGCTCTGAGTCATCCCCCGGCCCCTGAAAGGATTTCATATTAAAAGCCTAAGCCTATGAATTCATAAGAATACCGACAGAGCCTGTGTGTGTTAGATCACACACCTGTTCCTGTAGCTGTCTATAAGAATACCGACAGAGCCTGTGTGTGTTAGATCGCACACCTGTTCCTGTAGATGTCTAAAAGAATACCGACAGGGCCTGTGTGTGTTAGATCTCACACCTGTTCCTGTAGATGTCTATAAGAATACCGACAGGGCCTGTGTGTGTTAGATCGCACACCTGTTCCTGTAGATGTCTATAAGAATACCGACAGGGCCTGTGTGTGTTAGATTGCACACCTGTTCCTGTAGATGTCTATAAGAATACCGACAGGGCCTGTGTGTGTTAGATCACACACCTGTTCCTGTAGATGTCTATAAGAATACCGACAGAGCCTGTGTGGGTTAGATCACACACCTGTTCCCACGGGTGTTTGATTTGCTTTCTGAACTTGGGAGGACCAAGCTTAGCTTCCTTAGTCTGTGTGGACGTAGAGAATGTGGCTAAGCCTGTCTGCTTGTTGTTACTGTTTAATGCTGCCCTGGGCAGTTTCTGTTTGGTGTGATGTTGAAGAAACATGAAGATACCAGATGGCATCCTGTGACATACACTAGTCAACACACTAGTCAGAACCCTGAAAGAGCAGTTCCAAAGAGCTCCCTTAGCCTCCCGGAGCTGTGGCGTGCCGCTGGGAATTTAGATGGGAAGAACTTTACAACACTGACAACATGGTAAGTTCTGGTCACCGTGAGAGGTGACCTTGATGAGAGGCACATTTCCAGGAGGCATGTGTGATGACAGCCTCCGGCCACACAGCACTTGACATGGCAAGGAGGAAGTGGGTAGGATGTCCACAGAGGCAGAGGTGCCCAGGCAGGATGGGAGTTGGAGTCTTTGGTGGGTGGGATCTTGCTCCCTGGGTGCATCTCCTCGTCCTAGTGAAGGGGACCAGGTTTCTGTTAATGGCTCTTAGAGCTGTAGCAACAAGAGCTGCTTCTTGCCATCCTCATCCTCACCTTTAGACTGACTTCTTTCTTACCAAATTGGCCATTTTTCAAAGCTTTCTGCTCCCTCACTGTGTATCTACGAACTGAGGAGGGCCCACACCAGCCTGGAGGTTACTGTCTGGAAATGTCTTCTATCAGACAACCTAGTTCAGTACTTTGGGTCCAGCCTCATTCAGATTTTTAGGAAATGAGCAGAGTGAAGCCAGATTCTCTACCTGGATGTAACATAATCGGCTTCTAGCCCAGTTCCCTGTAAGTCCCCTCCCCTCAGAAGGCCCACACTATGTATACACTGTCTGAAAAGTTATGCGCTCTTCTCTGTTTTCCCAGTATTCTGGTCTTCCAAACTCCCACCAGAACAGTCCATTGAGCTCTGAGGACAGACTTCTAGGGCTTCTGTGGCCTACAATTCCAGCCTGTTCCATACCCCTCCAAACAAGTTCCAAAACTATGAACACATGGCCAAG
The DNA here is from genome assembly GCF_949786415.1 of Peromyscus eremicus. Classification (NCBI taxonomy): domain Eukaryota; kingdom Metazoa; phylum Chordata; class Mammalia; order Rodentia; family Cricetidae; genus Peromyscus; species Peromyscus eremicus. Next base: position 152,988,256 of record NC_081418.1, on the reverse strand, counting down.
CGCTCACAGCAACAGCCCCAGTCCTTGGCACTAATTTCCTGTTAGTTTCTTTCCTTGCGGCTGTGACACAGTCCCTGAGAGAAGAAACTTAGGGAAGGAAGGGTTTGTCTGGACCTCACAGTCTGATGGGATGAAGTGCATCATGGGAAGGTATGGCAGCTGGACCACATGTGGCTCCTGGGTCATGCTACAGAGAGAGATGGATGTTACTGCTCAGCTCTTGTCTTTCTATTTCTCTTTAGCTTGAGACTCCAACTCACAGAATGGTGACTCTGCTCAGGGTGTGAGCTAGTCAAGTCGACAGTGAAGATTCATGCAGATTTGAAATTGATTCTCTTACATTAAATGACTGGGTAGGGTTTGTTTTCATGAGCTTATTAAGAAGTTGGCCGGCTGGATGGTGGTGGCGCACGCCTTTAATCCCAGCACTTGGGAGGCAGAGCCAGGCGGATCTCTGTGAGTTTGAGGCCAGCCTGGTCTCCAAAGCGAGTTCCAGGAAAGGTGCAAAGCTACACAGAGAAACCCTGTCTCGAAAAAACCAAAAAAAAAAAAAACCAAAAAAAAAAAAAAAAAAAGAAGTTGGCCACTAGAGGGCTCTTAATACCATCTCTCAATTGATTTAAATGGCTTTTGTATGTATTGTAGGTGTATTCTAAATTGGTATATAGCACAAAATATTTAGAAGGGCCTAATTGAGGTATGGCACACTTATGAGCAATTTTTAAAATGGTTATTCGTTCCAGAAATATTTTATTACCCTGAGGAACAAGCAGATGGATATGAGTCTTTGAATTAAAAGTTCAAGTTGCAAAGTGTCTCTTTAAGGGGCTCTGAACTGGTCTGGAGATGTAGTTCAATGGAGAGATGCTTGACTGGCATGTGTGAGGCACTGGGTTCAACCCCCAGCCCTTCCAAAAGAAAAACTGAGCAAGCATGTATGAGGTTTACAGTAGTGTGTGTGTGTGTGTGTGTGTGTGTTACACACACTATCAAACTCTTAGGAAGTACCTGCTGTAAGGAACTCAACCTGATCTTAGTTTTCTCTGTGGGGGCGGAGCAGGGGATGGTACTGTCGACTAAACCTAAGACTTCAGTTTATGTTAGGTTGATGCTCTTCCACTGGATGATCTTAGGAGTTTTGGCTTGTATGTTAGGTTGATGCTCTTCCACTGGATGATCTTAGGAGTTTTGGCTTGTATGTTAGGTTGGTGCTCTTCCACTGGATGATCTTAGGAGTTTTGGCTTGTATGTTAGGTCGATGCTCTTCCACTGGATGATCTTAGGAGTTTTGGCTTGTATGTTAGGTTGGTGCTCTTCCACTGGATGATCTTAGGAGTTTTGGCTTGTGTGTTAGGTCGATGCTCTTCCACTGGATGATCTTAGGAGTTTTGGCTTGTGTGTTAGGTCGGTGCTCTTCCACTGGATGATCTTAGGAGTTTTGGCTTGTGTGTTAGGTCGATGCTCTTCCACTGGATGATCTTAGGAGTTTTGGCTTGTATGTTAGGTCGATGCTCTTCCACTGGATGATCTTAGGAGTTTTGGCTTGTATGTTAGGTCGATGCTCTTCCACTGGATGATCTTAGGAGTTTTGGCTTGTATGTTAGGTCGATGCTCTTCCACTGGATGATCTTAGGAGTTTTGGCTTGTGTGTTAGGTTGGTGCTCTTCCACTGGATGATCTTAGGAGTTTTGGCTTGTGTGTTAGGTTGGTGCTCTTCCACTGGATGATCTTAGGAGTTTTGGCTTGTGTGTTAGGTTGATGCTCTTCCACTGGATGATCTTAGGAGTTTTGGCTTGTGTGTTAGGTTGGTGCTCTTCCACTGGATGATCTTAGGAGTTTTGGCTTGTGTGTTAGGTTGATGCTCTTCCACTGGATGATCTTAGGAGTTTTGCTTGTTTGCTTGTTCATTTTGTTGTTGTTTGTCTGGAGTCAGTGGTTTTGAGAAAGAATGTCATGGAGCCCAGGCTGGCCTCAAATGGCTGTGTAGCCGAGGAAGACCTTGGACTTCTGAATCTCCTGCCTTCACCACCGAGTGCTGGGATCACAGACATAGCTATCACCCTGCTTTATGCAGTGCTGGGATCGAACCCCAGTCCTCCTGCATGCTGGGTAAGCTCTCACCTGAGCTACCTCCTGTCTAATTCCTCCTTAGTGGGCTGTCTCGTGGAGGAGTGACAGCTGGCAATCTGGACATGTCCTGGTCTGTGTACTGAAGGGATTGCATGTGTATTGAAAGGTTACGGGATGAGATAGATATCAAATCAAAACAACAGGTTTGCCCCTGAGGTGGCAGTATTTAGGCTAGGAGCTAGAAAGTGATCATGGTGAATGGTTTTACTCTTGTTTTGGTTTGGTGTCTGAGAAAGGGTTTCACTCTGGTTTAGCCCTCGCTGGCCTAGAACTCACTCTGTAGACCAGGCTGGCCTCGAACTGACAGAGATCTTCCTGCCTCTGCCTCCTGAGTGCTGGAATTAAAAGCCTGCACCACCATGCCCAACTTTAATGCTAGATTTTTAATGGATTAACTTTGTGGATTTCACGTTTTCCCGATGTAGTGCCAGGACATACCCAAATCGCAGGTTGTTTTACGGATCGACATCTTCCTTTTCCAGTCACAGACTAATTTCTGTGGATGCCGACATTCACAGCCCCCTGTCCTTTGGTTGCAGACTTACTACCACGAGGAGGACAACTCCAAAGGCCCCAGATACCAGCTGGAGATGGAGTTGCTAAGTGAAGTTGTCTCAGCAGGTATTCTCATCACATCCTCGGTGTCTGATAGAGGTTTTCTTCTTAGAAAAGTCACGCAAGACCATTGCACAAGGAAATATGTTCAAAGTAGAAATCCTTCACAGTCCCTCTCCCAAGATAAGCGATGTTCACAGCCTTTTGTCTGTTGTCTCTCACTATGCACTTTTTTGATTTTATTCAAACTGGGGGATCATATCAGATAAAAGACTTCTATTGATGGGAATGTTTTTCTACTCAATATTAAGTTATATACTTAGGAAAAATATATGTCCTGGACAATGGTATTCAGCACTGATCCCAGGATACAGTGGTAGCCTGCCTCATTTATTAAAGTAGCTGCATAATTCAACCTGAACAAGGGAGCATTGTTTAAATTCCTGTTGCAAGTGAAATGACACCCGATCTCTTCTCTGCACTCACTGCTGCAGCACACACTCACAAGCACATGCATGAACACACACCTGATGTTGCTCGAATCTTAAATCTGTCTTATTAGTGAAAAAACCCAGGATCCTGATATTGGGGTGAATGCTGAAAGATCAGAGAGACAAAGGAACAAGCCACCTCTTACCGCTAGGACTCCTCAGATGAAAGACTCCTAGTTCCTGTGTGTTCACGCCTTATATACCTTTCTCTGCCCAGCCATTAAAAGCATGTGTACTTCCCAGTACTGGAATTAAAGGTGTGAGCCACTACTGCCTGGCTCTGTTTCTCTCCTAGACTGAGTCAATCTCATGTAGTCCAGGGTGGCTTTGAAAACTCACACAGATCCAGACAGATCTCTGCCTCCTGAGTGCTAGGTTAAAGGTGTGTGCTACCACTGCTTGGCCTCTATGTTTGATCTAGTGGCTTGTTCTGTTCTCTGATCTTCAGGTAAATTTTACTAGGGTACACAATATATCACCACACTTCACAGTCTTGGTCTGCAGGTAGCCTATGCTAGACGCACCTCGGAAAGGTGAAGGTGATCACATGGCTGGCTTTTGTCTGATGATGCCTGTCCTCTTATCTCTCACTGCTCCTCTTTCTCAGTGACATCAAAGGAATCTGTTCTGTGTACTTCCAAGCATATTTGTCTTAACAAACCTCCGTCTGCTTCCTTACATTTCCTAACACACTTAAATCTTTGTATTCTTTTATTCAATTATTTAAATATTCTGAGGCAGTGTTTCATGTAGCTTAGGCTGGTCTCAAACCCTATGTAGCTGAGGATGACCTTCATCTTCTGATCCACTTGGCTCCACCTCCCAATGCTGGACTCCCAAGCAAGCTTTATGTGGTGCTGAGGATTGAATCCAAGGCCTTGTACATACAAGGCAAGCACCCTACCTGTTGAGCTCCACCACCACCCCGCCCCCATCTTTGAAATGTTTCTATGGCCAAACCAGGTAAGGTTTTTCTTCTTTCTGGACCCATGACACTAGAGTAGGTGGGCCTCCTGCAATCCACACCAGTTCCCTACATGGTGACTCCTGTCAGAGATATCGTCACCTTCCGCATCTGAGCCCAGCAGGACTTCTGGCTTCTTTTTAGGCCAATAAATTATAAATTAAATACATTTAAAAGTTAGCTGGGCAGTGGTGGCACAGGCCTTTAATCCTAGCATTTGGGAGGCAGAGGCTGGTGGATCTCTAAGTTAGAGGCCAACCTGGTCTACAGAGCAAGTTCCAGGACATTTCCTAACACACTTCTTAACACCTATCTACACAGTAAAACTCCGTCTCAAAAAAAAAAAAAAAAAAAGTTAAAGAGTGAACACTCACCAAAGAGACAGGTGGGACCGTGGGACCCCTGCTGTGTCTCTTTTGGGAGCAATGCCACTACAGTCCCATGTCTGCCCTCTGCTAGCTCTACCGGTACCCACACATTCTCTCCTGCCAAACTCTACCACAAGGTACTGACACTATGCAGATTTGTGGTTGAAGAAACTTGGACTGTACATATTAGTTAGCTTTGGAGGAGGGGCAGGGTCACATTACCCAGCCCTGGCTAGCCCAGCACTCACCATGTGGACCCTCCTGCCTTTACCTCCTGAGAACTGGGGCTAGAGGTGTGCACCACACATAGAGTCCAGCCACTGCTAAGGATGACATTTGTAAGTGGCTGACTGCCCTGGGGTGAGAGGTGAGAACGGCCTCTGTCCTGGTGACTGCAGGTGTGACTTCTCACTGTGCACTCGGATTGCTAGATCATAGGATCCTACAGAGTTCCTGCTTCTTCACTTCCCTGGATTTTCTATGAGCTGCTCCTATTTCTATTGAAATAACCATTTTTCATTTGAAACACGGGCCAAAATCTACTTTTCCACTATGAACTTCCCACCATCGTCTTTGGATTTTTAGTCAGATAATGTCCAATTTTAAGGACTTAGTTTGGTAATTATCAATTTTTGATCAAACTGTTTTTTATGAAATACAATTTTACCATTAATACATGCTTATTATATGTAGTCTCCTACAATGCTAGTGTGTGCTGCAAACAGAGCCCTTCCTACCCCCCCATGTATACATGCACATTCACGCACTCACACGTACACACACCTGCTCCCCTCGAGGCTGGCTAGTGAGACACTTTAAGAACCATGCATGAAGTGTAGTACCCAAAGACAAACCTCCCTCAGCAGTCCTGGGATTTTGTTTCGAACCCCCCCTCAACACAAGACACTCAAGTCTGATCTGAAACCGCCCTAACTGTGGTTCATTTCAGCACAGCTGCGCCTGATAGAGAACACCCTGGAGTTTCCACAAACCAGTGAGGAGAAGGAGGTGGACCTGTGCCATTTCTCCACCCTGGGTGGCGTGTACCACCTGGACATCCTGGAGCTGCCCCCTCAGTGCAAACCAGTGAAGGGCTGGGTACTAGTCGAGGTAGGAGACGCCTCCGTGTGAATTGTAGGTGAAATCATTTTACTTCATTGCCCATGATCTCAGCGTCTGATGCACATTGGTCCCATTGTTGGAGAAATTCTTTCCTGTAAACCTACAATACTAATGTCCCAAAGTGCTGACTGATCCATAATACTGCTTGTCTGCATCAGATCTTGGCAAATACTGATTTTCTGTGAAATGGCCAGATGGTAACTATTTTCACCTTGCTAGGCTGTCCTGACTCTGAGAACCCCACAGCCCTCCTCTTTGGCACTGAGGCCTCTGTAGAAAACTGTGGGCACGCCTATGTTCTAGTTCAGGTGTGCTTATGGAGAACAGCAGCAGAGGGACATCCCAGGGGGACGTCACAGCTGCCCAGCTCTGCTCTGCTTCCATGCTTACAGAAGCTTCAACGACCTCTGTGGTCACTGGGGAATTTTCTAGAAAAACAAGTTCATAAGTCACTAAATCAGAAATTCCTAGGCTGGGATTCAGCTCAGTGGTAGAGCATGCTCCTGGCATGGGTGACACTCTGAGTCTGACCCTCAGAACTGCCAAAAACCCAGAGTGAGGTTTTCACAGCACATGCCCTGAGGGCTGGGCAGCACCTGTATGAATCTACCTAGAGAACGTCCATGAACAGGCTGGCCATTAGGACAGAGCAGCACCTGGGGATGTCACAGTGGTTGGTGGCCTCAGATCCACTGAGTCAGTGGAGGCTGGGACTGCCAGCACACGGCACCCTGAGGACACCAGTGACAGGAATTCCCAGCTGTCACCCTGTGCTGGGCCCCCAGGCTTGGATTACCCTGTTGGAGCTGCCCCATCTCACACAGCCCCTCCTGTAAGGACCTGGTGTATGTCCGTCTATAGTTTCTGTTTGTTTTGCTTTCTGAGACAAGGTCTCACTAGGAATCCCAGACTTCCTGCAGCTTACTTTATAGCCAGGTTTTTGTGGTGGTCCCCCTGCCTCAGCCTCCCAAGTGCTGAGATTACAAGTGTACACTGTTCTAATTCATTTATTTTCATTTTTAGTGGGTTGGTTTAGCATGTGCTAACTGGTCCCACCTATGGCCTCCTGTACCTGAAATTGCTCTAACCTATAAATAGCTCCAAATAAAAAGTATTTCTTATGTCTGAGAAACAAAACTTAAAAAAAAAAAAAAGTGGCTTTTTTTGTTTTTCGTTTTGTTTGTTTAGTTCCATACTCCCATTCTCAATACCTGGGAAGGAAGATGAGCCCCTACTCGTACCGGGTCAACTGACCACTTGTACAACCCTTCTCAGAATGTTTAAAACAATATGCCAAACTCTTAACTCAGAGGCTTGGGTATGAGCAAGGCCCTGTATTCAAACCCCAGCCCCACAAAACAAGCTGCCTTCTACTTGTTGGTTCAGTGTAGACGAACTGCTAAATGATCTTATTAATAAAAACCCAGAGCCAGATATTGGGGTTAAAACTGAGAGATCAGAGGAACAGGACAAGCCATAGCCAACCTCACTTTATCAACCCTCAGCCTCCAGAGAGAACTACTTCCTGTATACCCACGCTATATGCCTTTCTGTCCCTGCCATCTCACTTCCTCTCTCCGCCCAGCTTCATCTCCATCACTTCCTCTTTCTGCCCAGCTCCATCACTTCCTGTCTGTCTGTACAAACCTCCAGACCTCAATGGTTAGTGCTGGGATTAAAGGCATGTGTTACCACTCATGGCTCTGTTCCCAGTGTGTCCTTGAACTCACAGAGATCGGGATGGATCTCTGCCTCCCGAATGCTAGGATTAAAGGTGTGTGCTACCACTGCCTGACCTCTATGTTTAATATAGTGACTGGAGTTTTCCTCTGAGCTCCAAGTAAGCTTTATTGGGGTGATACAGATAAAACATCACCACAGTTCAGCACCACTTACTGGACTTGGCTGACGGGCCCCATGCCTGTAAGTGTTCGGAGGTAACTTCCAGGTCCACGCAGATGTTTTTCCTGATCACTCCCAGCAAGATTTAATAGTGCAGGTGTGCCACACACGATCTCACGTGCTGTGTGTATGTGTACCTGGGTTTTATCCATCGGACTCTTTGCCCAGCTGATTTTGATTAGGCCTTTTCTTTCCCTTCCTCCCCATGAAATAAGAGCAAATCTAAGGGAGATAATGTGGTCTGCACACACGTGGCAAACTAAGAAAATCATCCCTTTGATGCTGGTGGTATAGCTCAGTGGCAGAGTACTTATCTAGAAAAAGACATCCCTCAGTGAAGGCAGACCTTCAAAACTCTTCATCCACAGGAAGGTTCAGCCCAAGACAAGTTTTTCAAGAAATCATCCAAACATGTGCTGTTGAATTTGGTCAGTGTCCTGCCTTACCTCTTTGTATCAAGCACCGGAATCCACAGAATTCTCCCGCATGCCTGTGTGGCTCCCGAGAGGACAGTGTGTGCTCACCTGACTGCAGGGCTCTTCATTTCCTGTATTCCAGAATGTTCTCCTGGATTTTCTGACTTTCACCTCCCCTGGTGCCTTCTGTCCCTGTTGATTCAAATGGTTCACAGCCCTGCCTTGCCTCAGGAATCGGCGTCAGCTGGGGACCTTCACCCACTCCTTCCTGTGCTGCCCAGGCGACACCCACACTTCTGTTCCATTGCCCAGGGTCCCTCATCAAAATATTAGACCTAGTGACTTTGGGTCCCACGAGAGGCATTTGTGTGTCTGTGTGAACTTGAAGTCTTCTTGTGGTCTTCGGCAGGTGTCCTGATTCCTCTTGTGCCTTGGTTATCGGCTCTGTGGAATGCAGGCTTGTCACAGGGCTTGAGATGTAGATGGAGCAGAATACATTCTGGAGCCTGGCCTATAGGAAGCTCTGTGGTTAGGTGTAGCTAGAGTTTTCCTGCCTGGCCCACAGTCAGGACAAATCTCTATCACAGCCTCAGACCCGACCAAGTAAACACAGAGACTTATATTGGTTACAAACTGTATGGCCGTGGCAGGCTTCTTGCTAACTGTTCTTACAGCTTAAATTAATCCATTTCCATTAATCTATGCCTTGCCACATGGCTCGTGGCTTACCGGCGGCATCTTCACATGCTGTTTGTTATCATGGCGGCTGGCAGTGTCTCTCTGACTCAGCCTTCCACTTCCCAGCTTTATTCTCCTCCTTGTCCCGCCTACACTTCCTGCCTAGGCAATGGCCAATCAGTGTTTTATTTATTGATTAATTAGCAACACATTTGCCATACAGAACATCCCACAGCAGTTATGGTTAAGTTTGGCAATGTTTTCCCCTCAAACATTTATCTTTGAGTTGTGTTCTGATGTCTCCTCCTACTTTTGTAGATGCATATGACATCGAGCAGAGCTTGTAATAGGTGTGTCAGTGAGCAGAGCTTGTTAGGGACAGGTGTGTCAGTGAGCAGAGCTTGTTAGTAACAGGTGTGTCTGGCTGTTGCCACCACCTTCTAATTTTCCTCATTCTGGTCATTTTTAAAAGATACGCCAAGAAGGATTACAGAGGTTTACATATCCTCCAGAAACCACAGAAGAACCCGATCCAGAAAATGCCTTTCCACCCATAGAGGTCACACTGGAAGTCCATGAGAACGTAATCTTCTTTGAGGATCCCAAGGTCATAAGGTGGGATGCAGAAGGTACAGCCATGCCTCAGCTAGCAAGGAGGGTAATGCAAGTGACCACAGCAGGTGGCCCTCCCTCCCTCCCTCCCTCCCTCCTTCCCTCCCTCCCTCCCTCCTTCCCTCCCTCCCTTCCTCCCTCCCTCCGTCTTCCATGGTTTTGAGACAGGGTCTTGCAAAGCCTGACTGGGTCTCCAACCCAAGGTGTAGTCAAGGATGGCCCCAAACTTCTTATCTTCCTGCTTCTACCCCTCAAAGGCTGGGATGGAGCCCATGGCCTCGAAAGCTGGGAGGTGCTATACCCTCTGAAATTCCAGCCAGAACTTGTGTAGTTTACACTTGTTACTGGCCTGTTGGAGTGGAGGGGCATGTGCATGCCACAACACTCGTGGGGGTCAAATCACAGCTTACAGGAGTCAGTTCTCTCCTTCCACCCCATGGAGTCCAGAGATCCAAACTCATTGTCAGGCTTGGCAGCAAGCACTTCTAGCCACCAAGCTACATCATGCCAGCCCAGAAGAGTCACTTTAAGAGTGATGCTAATTATTTATCTCATCTAACCCACACTGGACCCGAGAGAAGGCTTAGCAGGCACAGCACTGCCTATGCTGGCAGGAGGACCCGGGTTTGAATCTCCAGAGCCCGTGGAAAGCCAGGCCCCGCAGCACACATCTCTGGCCCCGTGGAAAGCCAGGCCCCGCAGCACACATCTCTGGCCCCGTGGAAAGCCAGGCCCGGCAGCACACGTCAATGGCCCCTGTGCTCTACAGTGAGGTGGGAGAGGGAGACCAGAGAACCCCAAAATCTCACCGGCTACTCAGTCTGGCCTGCACGGTTGACAATGAGGGACTCTGCCTCAAGTGAGGTGACCGCTGAGGACCAACACCTGAAGTTGTCCCCTGATCTCCACGCGCAGACACATGCAACCACGTGGCAAGGATGCCACCTGTTTCTCGACATGACTGCACATTTTTCAAGTTCTGTTCATGTCGCACCCTCTGGCTGACACCTGTCATCATCTGTCTTGTGTGTGTGATGTGGTCCTGAACAATGGTTCTATTTTGTTTACTAATGACCAGTGCTGGACATTTTATGTGGTAGACTTGCATCCATCCTGTTTAATGAAATGTTTATTTGAATCATTTTTCACTAAATGATTTTTTTTTGTTTGCTGAGGCCCAGAATGGCCTTGAGCTAAGCACATAGCCCTCACACTGAAGAGCCTCCCACCTCCGTTTTCCAAGTGCTGGGATGCTGCCATGGCCAGGGCTTTCCCCACTTCTAAACTGGATCTTCTTTATTGACTTATAAGAGACAAAGCATGCTACCTACTGTATGAGAGCATTCCTGTGAGGTGTCGACAGGAAGATCTTAGAGGTGGATCTGGAAGTAAACATTCAAGGGAGTGCACACAAGGGCTCTTGTTGGGAGGGGTTTAAGAACTGTCTCATTGCATAGGGACAGGGCTGCACAGCGGCATCCATGTCCTCAAAGCAAGAGTGTATGCTTATAAACAGGAGAATTTACAGCTGTTGACACAGAATTGAAAGGGCTAGAGAGAGGCTCAGTTGTTAAGAGCACCTGCTGCTCTTGCAGAGGACCTGGGTTCTGTTCTGAGCACCTACATGGCCACTCACAACCATCTGTTAACTCCAGTTCCGTGAGAGCTGGTGCCCTCTGCTGGCCTCTGTGGGCATTGCATGCAGTTGGCCCACATGTATGCATGTAGGCAAAACACATAAATAACATATAAAATAAATAACAAACTTGGAAACGATCCCTGAAAGTATAATTGTAAACAAAAATGAACTTTAAAAAATAAAACAGGTGAAGACCCTCTGTATAAGGCTAGGGAAGGCTGGCAGCATGCTCACGGGCAGGAGAGGGGGGCTGAAAACAGGCGTGAGAGATGGCACGGGACAGTGTCACCTGGAACATGCTGGAGTTTGGACTGGACCTTGGGGCCAGGGATCTCCCAGCAGGGGGAACTTTTCCTTGAGAGTCTTAATACAGAAAATCCCTTAGTGCACAGCACATGTACTTAGCTGTTAACTCATTTTTATAGGAAAGACATGAAACTAATGTCCCATCTTCTGTTGTGAAGGTAAAATCTGGAAAACAGATGGCATTAGCGAGGTTTTTTACAGTCGAGAAGACAGGCTCATAACCTTCTGTTTGGATACTTTGGGCCCTGTGACCTTGATTCAAGATGCCCATATTAATATGCCGTACCGGTCCTGGGAACTGCGACCCCTCGGTGTGAACAGAGTCCTCATGACTGTGACTTCCCTTTTCACTGAGCTCCAGATACACATCAAGGTGGGTGACTTCACAGCGGCCTACGGGTTGAATAGTGTGTCCACAAGCACGCATGTAAAACGTCCAGGAGCTATGGCTTCTAAGTTCATGGGTAAATGAGCAACAGTGTGTAAGATGGAGGTTACTAGCGGTGCGACAGTCACCCCAGCAAGCCTCCCCTGGGTATGGTGTCCTAGTCCTTGTCTCAGGAGCTTCTCTAAGGCTTGTCTTGCTGAACAGGACTACTGCCCCTCAGAAAGTCCACAGCCTTGGAAGCCCCAGCAGAGAGGATTTATGCCACCAGGCTGAGGGTGAGGACAGAGGACTCACTGCACAGAGACCCAGGGGGCTTTCTCAGGCAGCATGGAGATGTATTAAAACATTTATGGCGAGGGTGTAACCCTCAGTTACTTACAATCACTGGTGAGTTTGCGATATGCAAAATTAAGTAGTTTTAAGAGCTGCATCCCTTCTGAATATAGTAGAAATACTAATAGACCATCAGGCTTCAAACCCACATGGGAGAGGCATGGTGGCAGACACCTTTAGTCCCAGCACTCGGGGCAGAGGTTCCAGCTAGCCAGAGCCATGCTGTGAGGCCCTGTCTCAAACAAGCAAACAAAACACAATCTCTGTGGGATCATAGGTGACTTCTCAGGCCCTCAAAACACAGGCAGCCTGCCCTCGGTCTGTTAGGAATCATTGGCTTTCTTGAGAGTGTACAGGGTATTGCCCTGCCCAGCCCGGCCTCCTCACTGCCCGGCTCCCAACCACTCTGTCCAAGTGCAGGGAACTCTAGTCTTATGGCAGAGTGTAGATGAAAGTCATATATGAAGAGACTCTGGCCAGCTCGAGCATGGCATGCATGACTCTGGCAGACCTTGCCCTTCTCCCCCGTTCCCTCTGCCTTGCTAAACATTGTTAGATCACATTCCTAAAGCTAGTCACCAAGGTCTACTCCCTTATTCAGCCACTTCCTCCTCCTGAGGCTGACTACTGTGGTCCAGGTATCAAAGTATTGAAGTCCAACAATCAAAAGCTCCCTTTGGTTCACCTAATTAACATGCTCAGTCAAAATACAGTGCCACGTCCTAGCCCATCCTAATATGGACCGCACTGTGGTGGTATTGTGTTCCCCAAAATATTGTGCACCCTAATAAACTTATCTGGGGTCAGAGACAGAACAGCCACTAGATACAAAGGCTAGAAAATGGTGGCACTCACACCTTTAATCCTAGCATTCCAGAGGAAAAATCCCTCTGGATCTCTGTGAGTTCAAGGCCTCATTGGAAACAGCCAGGCATGATGACACATGCCTTTAATCCCAGAAAGCAAACCTTTAATCCCAGGGAGTGATGGTAGAAAGGAAAGATATATAAGGCGTAAAGACCAGGAACTAGAAGCATTTGGCTGGTTAAGCTTTTAGGTTTTGAGCAGCACAGTTCAGCTGAGAGCCATTCGGATATGAGGACACAGAGGCTTCCAGTCTGAGGAAACAAGACCAGCTGAGAAGTTGGCCAGGTGAGGTTAGCTGTGGCTTGTTTTGTTTCTCTGATCTACCAGCATTCACCCCAATAACTGGCCTCAGGTTTGATTTTATTAATAAGACTCTTTAAGATTCCTGCTACACCGCACCTTTTTCTCCTCTTAGAAATCACACCTGCAAAGTCATTTGCTGCTGTTTTTCTGCCTGAGTCGGAAAGCAGCTGCTTTAACTTTTCTTCCCTGCTTGATAAAGGATCTCTGTGAAGAGAGGTGTTTGGGTGTGGTTTGTGCCTGGTCGGGGTCCAGAAGGGAGCCCCTGCTGTGTGTGTGTGGGGGGTCTCTTTCAGTAGAGTATCAGGTTTTACAGGTTGTTCCGTGCATGTGGCGATTAAGCTCGTAAATAAGATGCACCTGGTCCAAACTGATGAATGTTGCCACTAAGAAATGCATGTTGGATTTTGAGCATTTGGTATGAAAAAAAATCAACTGACTTCATTTTTACACTGAGTAGATACTGCTCTTTTAGATACAGTAGGTTAAATAGGCAGTACTATTAGCATTAAGAATACAGAAGTACAAACTTTGTACCCCTTCTAAACTGGACAGTTTGCACCATGTTAAATCTCACATATGTTAAAAACTAAGATTAAGTCCTAAAAGTACAATCATGATTGTTTTAATGGCTATTTTAATTCAGAATGAACATAGAGTGCTCTAACATTTTATAAAATAGATCTGAGACACCATTTCTAATCCCTCAAGTACCCAGAGAGCGAGCCTAGGAAGTTAATGAGCTGCCTGAGGCGGTGATGGGTCCTTGAGGTGATGGGACCTTGTGGCAGGGCTTCAGATCAGGCCCATAGCAGATGCATTGTTTAACTGTAGAGTGGTATATGATTTCAGAACTAGCACAGAGTGAGAAAGCTAGACCTGGAATAATACTGATTGGTTTCTTCTCTCTCCTTGAAATTTAGGAGAACCTCTGCATGCTGGCTTCAGTCAAACTGAGGAGCCAAGACCATCTGTCTCATTTAGAAGGAAAATGGATGACGCCCATACCCTTCATTTTGGCTATGAAGGAAGCGGGCCTGAACATCTTCCCTGCTGCATACTCTCATTTTTATGTGGTCGTCAACAACAAGGCTGAGTGAATCTCTCTAATACAGTGGGAACCTAGAACGCTGCTGCGGTTAAACTTTGGGGGAGGGAGACCTAGGGCTCCCTCCGATTTAATGATCTTCTGAAGAATTAGAGTGTAGTAGTGACCTGCCATCCACACGGTCACTTTTAGCAAAAGCAAGCCCAGTTACTGCTCATTGTATTTTCTTCCCTTTTCCAGTGCTGGGTCACAGTGGGGCTGTATTTTCTCACCAATCACATACAGACCACCAGCCTGCAAAAGCCATTTCCTTCGTGGTTTCTCAGCACAGTCCCCATGTCTGTGTGCTGTTCTGTGCTCCTCGCAGGGGTTCAGTTCACAAGACCCTCCGTGAATCTGAGGCTCCTAGAGAACAGGACCTTTGGCTGTTCTAGCAGCCAGCCTGGCACTAGAGTGCCAGTGCTTGTTAACACCCCTGTAATAAATGAAGAAGACACAGGTGCTCTGAATCATGGAAGGCACGTTTGTAGACAGAACTGCTCTATACTGGAGAACACGCCTGCCACTTTCTGGTGTCTTTTCACCTGCCAATAGTCCTGTGACACTTGTCAATCATGTACCTAAGGGTATGGACGTAAATACATAGGTAGAACAAGTCAGTTTTGTTTTGTTTTGGGTTTTTTCAAGACAGGGTTTCTCTGTGTAGTTTTGGTGCCTGTCCTGGATCTCGCTCTGTAGGCTAGGCTGGCCTCAAACTCACAGAGATCCACCTGGCTCTGCCTCCTGAATGCTGGGATTAAAGACGTGTGCATCACTGCCCACAGCACAAGTCAGTTTTAAGGACCCAGTGACACAGTTAACTGTGCACACTGCCTTACCGGTCTGTAGAACAGTCCCTGCCCTGGAACTGATGTTCTAGCACAGAAAGCAGCATAACTGAAGTGGCTTGCACATTAGAATGGTAAAAAGTGCTGTGGGAAAAACAAAACCAAACCAGATGAAGAGTGGGGCAGGGGAGTATTTAGCAGGCTGCCGAGGAGCGGGGCTGGACCCAAGGTATGTGGTGGCCAAAGCTGCAGAGTAAGGTGTGCAGCCCCCAGGGTCTGGGCCGGGGGTGGGGTGGGGGCTCTTTCTCGGTAGAAAGCCCAGCTGCAGCCAGGCCTCCCAAGGGAGCAGCAGCCTGGCAGGTCTGTGGACTGCACAACAGGAGGCCAAGGAACCAGGAACCGCTAGACTAGGAAGGGTACAGTGTTGGCGTCACAGAGGGCTTTGTGGACACCGTTCTTCAGGGAGTGTCCAGAAGGGAAAGCCATTGTCTGATTTTGAGAATGGAGTCCCAGAATCTGACTTAAAATTGGAACTGAGGACAGATGGAGAGGAAGCTCGGTGGAGCACTCGGAGACTGACTGTGCTTACGCCCTCTGGACAGGTCCCCCTGGTGGAGATGAAGGCATATCGGCAAATGGCCCTGCTAAGCTCTGCTTTTGCATTTAGCTGGAGCAAGTGGAACATCGTCTGCAATTCCACGAGAGTTGTGTTTAGGGTACAGTATGCAAAACCCATAAAACTGCTTTGTCCTCCAAAGAGAAAACACTCAGGAATGAGTGTAGCCGCCTTCGCCTCTTAAAGAGGTGAAATGGTCATTCAGAACGGTGTGTTGAAATTCTGAGTGTTGGCTTGTCAGTCCATGGAAAGATTTGCCATCTTTACCCACTACGGTACCAAATGCTGTGACCTTGTCTGTGTTGACCCCAGAACAAAGGGGAAACCATGTATGTGAGTATCTGTGGTTCATGGCCCTCTGTGGAGGTCAGGCCTATAGTGTAACTTCCTGACACATTACTGTTGACATGTGGAAAAGACACTGTTTTCAAACTCAAGGTTGACTGAATTTTTCTGAGTTAGACTGAAAGCCAGAACCTCATATATACTGTATGTATGCTCCACCACTGAGCTATTACCCACCCTACCCCCTCCTGCCACAAGGCTCAGCAATGAATATGTCAGCATAAAACAGCCATGTTTCTTTCTCCTGTTGCTCCCGACTCTGAGAGCTGGGTCTAAATGGTGCATCAGTGTTTCTAGATGGGGTATCCCACTGTCCCCTCAACTTCCAGAGCAGACCTGGGTAACATTTGTCTCATGAATAAATGGGTAGATGCTGCATAAATACCAAAACGCATATAGCTTCGTGGTTTAACTCAATTCAGAACTGGTGTGTGCAGAGTACTTTTAGCTGTGTGTGGAGGCACACACCTTTACTCCTAGCACTGGGGAGGCTGAGCCAGCCTGGTCTATGTAGTGAGCCTGTCTTTTTTTTTTTTTTTTTTTTTTTTTTTTGGTTTTTCCAGACGCGGTTTCTCTGTGTAGCTTCGGTGCCTGTCCTGGATCTCGCTCTGTAGCCCAGGCTGGCCTCGAACTCACAGAGATCCACCTGGCTCTGCCTCCCAAGTGCTGGGATTAAAGGCGTGCGCCACCACTGCCTGGTGAACCTGTCTTTAAGGCAGGTGATCTGGGTTCTCAGCAGCTCCTTTCCTTGTGTGTGTTTTGGCACTCTCAGAATTCAGATTCTCTTTTCAGGTGAAGGAAGCCCTGGCTGAAGCCTCAGAGGACCGTCTCTGGGGCCTCCTCATGTTCAGTGGTGACAGGGCACAAATGCTCAAGATCAGGGAAGACAGTGAGATGTTCTCCGAGGCCCTCCAGGAGGAAACTGAGTTCCACTCTACCTTGTACCACATGGTGAAGGACTTTGCATCTGCAGAGGCGATGGAGAGGGTCAGGCATTCCAACTGCCAATTCATCGACTCGGTGTGCCACATGCTACTATCCACCCGGGTCCTCAGCTATTCCTAGTCTTCACAGCCTGGGGAAGAGCTGGTGGGACCCCGAGACCCCGAGAATCGCAAATAAACTACAAAAATGACCTAAGAGCACTCTATATTCAAGCTTCACTGCATAAAGATTTGAATAGTTCTTTATTTCAATAAATTTCAATAAAGTACTCTGTCTGTCTGTCTCTCTCAGAAAGCTCATTAAAATACCCTAGGTGGGGTCCCCTCCCTATGCTATGTAGTTGAGGAATTAAAATATCTCAGCTGCTCTGAGAACCCTGGTTTTGCATTATAATTACTAGAAAGTTACTAATTTATGAATCTCAGAGGAAAATGTTAAAATCAGAATGGGACATTCGGCCATGCTGCAGTCACATTGGCGGAGGCCCATTGTGCCTGAGTCTGGTAAACGGCCATAAGATGTGTTCTAGAGACATCCAGGAGTTCCCTTCCTGTGCAGGTGCGGCCTCCACAGCTGTCTGGAAGAACTGGCCTGTGAGGAAGCTCATCAAGGCTGCAAACAGCACGATGAAGACCACCGAGAGCCAGAGGACTCTGTTGGCCCTTCGGAAGGACGCCTGCAGGTGAGTGACCCATGAAGCCACCGAGCCGCAGCTGTGGGGAGAGTACACAGGGAAGGGGCAGTCAGTGTGTGGAGCCTGGAGACTCTCGTTACCGAGTTCCCCAAAAAGGCTGCCTTAACTGCAACTGCATGTTGGGATGGAGCCTCTTGGTTTAGGGGACAGTTTGCTCCCCACCAAAGAAAGAAAGGAGTAGCCCTCTATGATGCTGAGACTGTGACATAGGCACTAAGACATTTATCTCATCCTTTCGTCATGTAAAGCAGGATAGATACACATTCCACGAAACCCAGTACCCTGCTGTGCTAAAGTTTAAACTAGAGAAAACCAAAGTACACATCGGCCTCACTAGCCTCTGCACTAATCTGAAGGCTGTTCCCCTGGTCTCCACAGAACGGCCCACGCGAGGGCTTTCACTGGCTCCTTAAAGCAGCAGCTGGGAGAGCCTGGGAGAGCCTGGGAGAGCCTGGGAATGAGCCAAGGCTGCCTGGCTCTGAGTCAAGTTCCTGCACTCTATGAAACAGGGTTAGGGGAGCTACTGTAGTGGACCATCCCCATGCTGGCTCGTCTTAGTCATAACAATCCCCATGCCCTCCATAAAGCAGTTTGAGTGGGATGGCTAGCCCTGTGTTGCCCATTCCCGCCCTCTCCAGTGAGAGCAGCTTACACGGCAGCGCTGTCCCAGGTGGACCGGCTGCTTCTCTTCTCAGAAAGGCTGGCCTTCCTGGTCCTCTCCACTGCCTCTTCTCCTGGCGGTTCAGAGGCATCTCTAGTTCTGCAAGTAAGTTTTGAAACTAATGACAACATGCTACATTTAACAGACACTGCCAATGTTTAGTACATAACTCAAAGTGCTCGAATTCTAAATGCTGGCTAGTAACACCCACAAGAAAGAATTCAAAATTACAAGTCAGTCTTTCACCCTTCTACTCAACAGTGTGGACATATGTGCACATCTGTAGCATTCTTTAAGAGCATGCAGACAGCACATTTCCTGAGTGAACACTCAGTGCCCTGTCCTCCTTTAATGTCTTCTGTAAGCGGTCCATTGCCCCTGTTCTCTAGTACACCCTTTCCCTTGTTCTGAAATGGGGTCTCATGGTTAGCCTTGGCTGGCCTCAAACTTGGAGTGATCCTCCTGTCTCTGCCTCCTGAGAGCAGGGGTCCCAGGCATGCTCTTCTGGCTTCTTTTTGATAGTGTTTTGGATCAGTGCTGACTTGGATTACAGTCATTCCTCTAAACATCTTAAAGCATGCAAATGTTCTGAATGCAAAGCCAGCTAAGCAAACTAGTACTTAGAGCCCTGGGAAGTGTCTAGACTGAGTGTATCGGATCATAACCTAGAGAGGGCTTCCTCCACCTAAGCAAACTTTTGTAACTAATAGCTCCTGGTTGGATATGAATTTTGAAATAGCTCATGATGCCCTTGATTGCCAGAGGAGAGTGTCTAAGGAAGAGGGGACACTATTCCGTGAGCTTCTTGATCTCTGTCTTCTGTTTAAAAAGACGGAATGAAGCCATAAGCAAACAGTCTTTGAAGGAAGCACTTGGCATTTTAACTAGATGGGGAGCACGTGCCGCAGGATCCCGAGATGTATGAGATGCCTATGCCATCAGAACACATCTGTCACCATAACTAGATGGGGAGCACGTGCCGCAGGATCCCGGGATGTACGAGATGCCTATGCCATCTCTTACTGGTGCTTGGGAATGATCAAGTACGCTGGAGGTGCTCAGTGAATGTGTTTAAAGTCACTTTAAATGAGAGACCCGAGGGAGGTGTTTGAACAGGTGACAAAAACAGACCAGATAAGGTGGAGCGAGGGGCGTGGCATTGAGTCACATCACATGGCCCTCTACTTTTCACTGTGGAAGCATGTAGCACATTTTAACTCATTAAATTTGCTAAACATATTCTAGACACAGTGGTAACACCTGTAATCCAGCATTCAGGAGGCTAAAACAGGAGGATTGCTGTTAGTTTGAGGCCAGCTAGGGATACATAGCAGCCCCCCTTTGTCAAAAAGACAAACACTGCTAAGCAAAGAATGAAATGACTCCTCTTTACACAAGACAGACGAACATGCATGTCACAAAGGGCATATGTTTTATATGCAAATGTTCTGTATTCATTTCTGTTTTTAGTACTCTACGGTGATGGAGATTTTACTTTTGTGGCTCTGGTGATGGGCACGTGTAGATGAATTTCTAAACAGTCTTATTAAATAAAAAACACGGAGCCAGATATAGGGGTTAAAGCCTGAGAAGATCAGAGGAATAGGAACCGCCACAGCTAACCCTACCTCACCAACTCTGCAGCTTCCAAATGCATCTTACTTCCTGTCTACCCATGCCTATATGCCTTGCTGTTCTGCCATCTGATTTGCTCTGTCTAGCTATGAGATCGGTGAGGTGAGGTTAGCTTGTGGCTGTTCCTGGCATGCCCAGATCTGGGAAGTTCCAGAGAGTTATTTAACTTAAAATGTTGCCACACTGAGGGCCAGAGGAGCCACTATGTCCCCGAATGACATTTATAAAGTGGTTCACAGTCTGAGTCTTCCTTCTGACCCCTACTCTGCATGCTTCAGCTCACATCAGGTCAACAGACACATTATGAGTCACCTACTTCAGGTCACATTTCTCGTCTTCAGTGTCTGCCCAGGAATAGGTGCTAATAAATCGGTGTAGTGAGGGGCGGTGCTCACTCTGCTTTGTTCCCAAAATTCTCCTACACAAAGATAACGGCCATGTGTTAAACAGAGCTGTACCTCATGTGTCCCCTTACTGCTTAAGTCAATGCAGAAGTTATACTGGCTTCTTTCCCCTTTCACATCCCGGTAACTCTTACTCCCCAGAGTACCTGCCACGACTGGATACCAGCTTTAATGTCTGTGCTGCTCACTCTGAACAAACCAAAGGTTATTAGAAACGCTCATGTGCTTGCCATGGGTTCCCAGAGCGTGGGCACAAGTCACACCTACCAGCTGCTTGACCGCCTGCTGAATCTGTCGTTATTTTCCATCCCAGATACCTTCGGGGGTTCGAGAAATCATAAAATAGGAGTTCAGTGAAAGAATTACGTTTTTTGAGATAGAGACGAGTTTACTTCTGTGGCAGAGACCTCCACGTGCACTTACCATCCCCACATTTCCAAGATTTCTGGGTAAAGAGGCAATTGTCACTCTTCGAAGAGATGATGGCTGCACACACGGGAGAGAGAAGTACAATTAGAGAATTCTGGGAGTTGCGTCCTCCGCCACGCTGCATATGCCCGTGCTCAGGCCTCAGGGAGCAGGTGAGCATTCCAGAATCTTGCATAGAGAACTCACCTTTCAGAAGTATTGACCAGTTTATATTCTGTCTCCCTCAGCCTTGGATTTATAACTTTCACTAGCTAAGAATGATATTTCTTATCTGAGTTTCATTTATCTGCCTTCAGCGTATGATCGAACACCTTTGCTGGTGAATCACCATCTGCATGTTTGTGTTGAGAAACATGTTTGTACTTATGACCATTTCCCTTATGTTTTTCTAGAAGACGAGCTGTGTTGTAATTTAGCCAAATGTTTTCCTTTTCTTTTATCTTCACTTCTGTGCTTAGAAAATTCCAGCTCAAGAGGAAGTCAATATTCACCACACTTGTAGCTTCTCTTGTAATTTTTCCAATAATACATTTAAAATTCATGGAACTTTTGTTAAATTTGCATTAACTAATACACATAAAAATTACACACTAATGGGGAAATGAGCGGCTTTTTACTTGTTCATGTGGTGTGATATCTAAATCGGATTAAACCTCTCTCTCCTCAGACATTATGGTAAGTTTTTAAAAAGTTCTTTCCTGCAACTTTTGAAGCATTTACCATGCTGCTGCTACTTTTAGTCTTCCACTAAGCAACAGCACCCCGGGGTTGCCACTGTACTAACCCCCACTCTCCCTCAGCTTGGGGTAACTGCCATCCTATGCGTAAACTCACTATTAGTGAAGGTGGCCCTCCGGTGCCAGGCTCAGCATTGCTTGGGGAGACCAATGTTTTAGAATTCTGTCATAAGTGAGATGTTATATTTTAACAAATCAATGTGTTTGTAGGCCTTGAGATTTGCACAGGAGAGTATTATATAGTATTGTGTAGCTTAAAGAAATGCCACTCAGGAATAAAAAATATTTTAAATGAAAATAAACTAAAGGAGTTACAGTGGTTGATGTCCATTGTCAACTTGGTTGTATTAAGAAACTAACTGGGGCATTAGTGAGGAACACCTCTGGATGTGTGTCTGCAGGGACCCCCCAACTGTGGGCCCCATCCCATGGGCCTGCATCCTGCCCTGCCTTCATCCCGTGGGCCTGCATCCTGCCCTGCCTTCATCCCGTGGGCCTGCATCCTGCCCTGCCTTCATCCCGTGGGCCTGCATCCTGCCCTGCCTTCATCCCATGGGCCTGCATCCTGCCCTGCCTTCATCCCGTGGGCCTGCATCCTGCCCTGCCTTCATCCCGTGGGCCTGCATCCTGCCCTGCCTTCATCCTGTGAGTGGGCCTTCATCCTGCCCTGCCTTCATCCTGTGGGCCTGCATCCTGCCCTGCCTTCATCCTGTGAGTGGGCCTGCATCCTGTGAGTGGGCCTGCATCCTGCCCTGCCTTCATCCTGTGAGTGGGCCTTCATCCTGCCCTGCCTTCATCCCGTGGGCCTGCATCCTGTCCTGCCTTCATCCTGTGAGTGGGCCTGCATCCTACCCTGCCTTCATCCTGTGAGTGGGCCTGCATCCTGCCCTGCCTTCATCCTGTGAGTGGGCCTGCATCCTGCCCTGCCTTCATCCCGTGGGCCTGCATCCTGCCCTGCCTTCATCCCGTGAGTGGGCCTGCATCCTACCCTGCCTTCATCCTGTGAGTGGGCCTGCATCCTGTCCTGCCTTCATCCTGTGAGTGGGCCTGCATCCTGTGAGTGGGCCTGCATCCTGCCCTGCCTTCATCCTGTGAGTGGGCCTTCATCCTGTGAGTGGGCCTGCATCCTGTGAGTGGGCCTGCATCCTGTGAGTGGGCCTGCATCCTGTGAGTGGGCCTGCATCCTGCCCTGCCTTCATCCTGTGAGTGGGCCTGCATCCTGTGAGTGGGCCTTCATCCTACCCTGCCTTCATCCTGTGAGTGGGCCTTCATCCTGTGAGTGGGCCTTCATCCTGTGAGTGGGCCTGCATCCTGTGAGTGGGCCTGCATCCTGCCCTGCCTTCATCCTGTGAGTGGGCCTTCATCCTGTGAGTGGGCCTGCATCCTGTGAGTGGGCCTTCATCCTACCCTGCCTTCATCCTGTGAGTGGGCCTGCATCCTGTGAGTGGGCCTTCATCCTGTGAGTGGGCCTGCATCCTGTGAGTGGGCCTGCATCCTGTGAGTGGGCCTGCATCCTGCCCTGCCTTCATCCTGTGAGTGGGCCTGCATCCTGCCCTGCCTTCATCCTGTGAGTGGGCCTGCATCCTGTGAGTGGGCCTGCATCCTGCCCTGCCTTCATCCTGTGAGTGGGCCTTCATCCTGTGAGTGGGCCTGCATCCTGCCTTGCCTTTATCTTGCTTTCTTGTTCAGCAATAAGACTTGATTCTTTAGATAGGCCTGGAGACATCCAGGAAAGAGGCTGTCTGTCCCCATCTCACTTCCCACCAAGAACAAACTGGGGGTGTTGTGGGAGACTTCAGGGCTGCTCTGTAGAAGGCAAGACTGGACCTTTTCTCTCGCTCTGTGGCTTTCCAGGAAGGATGCAGCCTAGCTCTGAAGTAGAGATGTTAGTTGTGGTGATAATTTGTCTGTGTCCCCCAATAAAATTTATCTGAGGATCAGAGGAAAAAGCCAGCCACTGTAGTAAACATAGAGGTCAGGCAATGGTAGCACACACCTTTAATTCTATCACTCAGGAGGCAGGGATCTGTCTGGATCTCTGTTGGTTCAAGGTCACACTGGAGACAGAGCCAACCATGGTGACACACGCCTTTAATCCCAGCACTAACTGTAGAGGTCTGGAGGTCTCTACAGACAGACAGGAAGTGACAGAGCTGGGCAGGAAGAGGAAGTGATGTAGCTGGGCTGAGAGAGTCAATGAGAGAACAGGACAGCAAGGCATACAGGCGTGGGTAGACAGGAAGTAGGTCTCTTTGGAAGCTGTGGAGTTGGTGAGGTGAGGCTGGCTGTGGCTTTTTCTATTCCTCTAATCTCTCAGGTTTAACCCCGATATCTGGCTCTGGGTTTTTTATTTAATAAGACCTTTTAAGGTTCATATTATAGTTAGACCTCAAGGAGGGATCAGGGCCAGGGGCAGGGGGCAGGGAGGATGCATCTATAGGGATCCTGAGTATCTGCTCTACCATAGTCCGCTTCCCTGGACCCAGCTTTGGTTGAAACAAAACTGCTACCCTGGCTTTCCTCATGCTGTGGGGCTGTTTTGATTGACATACAAACAGGAAATGGAACAGTGTGCCTCATAAACTGTATAAACAGACACATGTGTATATTCATGCATGAGAATTTAAATCGGTTGTGATTTTCAGTAAAAGACACATACTTTCAAATACTATCTTAATATTTCACGAACATTTCATCAACATTTGTTAATTATGAAATCAGTAATTACCTTGGAATTTAAAGAAGATGAACGTTTTTTAATCTGGCAGTCATCTAAAAGGAAAACATTTTTGTGTTAAAATTTTCTGAGAATTATTTTATGTTTATATTTTCCCTGCATGTATGTCTGTGCATCACGTCAGATCCCCTGGAACTGGAGTTGTGGATAGTTGTGAGCCACTGTGTGGGAGCTGGGACTCTGTAAGAACAACTTAACCACTGAGCCAGCTCTCTGGCCCCACATTTTTACATTTTAAAAACTACACATGCATTTTTGTCAAGTAAAGGTCAGAAAAGGTTTACTGAAAACTCTGCAGGAGACTAAGTCAGGAGGATTGCCATGAGTTCAAGGCCAGCCTTGGCTATAGAGTGATACTGTCCCAAAAAGCTAACAACAGAAAAAAAAAAAACCCTCTAGAAACTACTGAGCAAGATAAATACATTAATTTTATTCTATTTTTGTGGTACTGAGGCTTGAGCTCAGGGGCTTCCTACATGTTTGGCAAGTGCTCAACTGCTGAGCTACATCTGCAGCCCCAACAATCTCCATAGAAACCATTAAGATACAGGCCTTAATGTTTCTGCAGTTGTCCACAGTGCCTGCTAGCATGCAGAAGAATATCAAACACTGCTGCTCTTCGGACGGGGGAACATTGCTAAAGTAAGAATTGTTCAGAAAAATGCTCAAAACCATTGTGGGGCTGGAGAGATGGCTCAGTGGTTAAGAACAGTGGCTGCTCTTCCAAAGGATACCAGTTTAGTTCCCAGCACCAACATGACAGCTCACAACTGTCTTTAAGTCCAGTTCCAGAAGATCAGGCCCCCTTCTGGCCTCTATGGGCACTGCATGCACATACATACAAGCATTTATGCCCATAAAATAAAGAGAAACAAATCTTAAAAAAATGGTAAGATTTATAGAAACCCCATGTTCTCATCTGTCTTCCAACCCACCGGACAGCTTACTGTGCTAGGATCAATCACTCCAAGAATCCAACTATGGCTGGTGAGAGTGGTTTGTTTATTACACATATCGTGTGTGGAGAAAGAACCAGCTCTAACACGCCCTGGCTGGACATGAGTCTATTTAATGTTCCAGACTGAGCACCATGTCTCTGCTCTAAATTGATGGAATGAATTTTGAGGGTATTACCAAAGGATCCTTTGTGCCTTTCTGTTTGTCTTTTCTTGATATTTTCTATAAAGCCCAAAAATGAGGTATTTTCTAATATATCCTTAATGTAAGGATCTTATTCCACAATGTAGCAAGACAGTAAGAGAGCATGAAAGAAGAGAATGTTAGGAAAGCATGACTATCATCTTTCAAAAAAAAAAAAAATCTATGCAGGCCAAGCATGGTGGTGCATACCTTTAAACCTAGTATGTGGGAGACAGAGGCAGGTGGATCTCTAAGTTTGAAGCCAACCTGCGTCCACATAGGGAGTTCTAGGACAACCAGGGCTATATAGAGAGATTCTATCTCAAAAAAAGGAAAAGAAAAGAAAAAAAACCCAAAAACTAAAAAAAAAAACCCTCTGTGTGTGTATGTGTGTGTGTTCACTTGCATGTGGGTGCAGTGCCCATGGAGGCCAGTAGAGGGCATCAGATCCCCCTGGAGCTGGAGTTGTAGGCTGTTGTAAGCCAAGAGACATAGCTACTGGGGACCAAGTATGAGCAGCAAGCGTCTTTAACTGCGGAGGCAGCACACCACTGTTATCTTAATGCTGTTACCTTCATCTTCCAGAGGGTTAAAGGACCTCTCGTTCTGCAGCAGAGCCTGCTTCAGCTCCTCCAGCTCGGCATGCTCTTTGGCATACATCCTCTTCAAGTTCTCAACATGCTGAATCATCACTTCTACTGCTTTGCTCACCCGGCTTTCCTACAAGAGTCAACCTCCCTTAACAACACTGTCCTCAACACTCAGTTAAAACAGACATTCAGGGCTGGCAGGATGGCTCAGCGAGCAAAAGCATTTGTATGCAAGCATGACCCAAGTTCCATCCCTACAACCCATACTTCAGGAGAAAGCCAGCTCTTCCAAAGTTGCCCTCTGACCTGCACACCAACACTGCCACAAGCACATACACACACCCCCACCCTACACACACATGCACCCCCACACACATGTACCCACATCCACACATGCTACATACATGCACCCACACAGATACACACATGCAAAGCTGCTTGCCAAAGAATAAAGTGTTGGAAGGATTAGGATTTGACATAAGCAGTACCCTTTTTGGAAGCCATTGTTTTAGTACAGCAGAGAGAGGGAGTGACTTTAGTGCAGTTGGTAGATACACCAGCAGAAATCATGACGATATTCTCTGGCTGGTCTGAAGGTGGAGCACCGAGATGTACTCTTTGACAATGGATGCAGAAGAAGATAGGAGTGTTGAGAGAACTCCCGCCCCCCAATCCCCACTAGTTCTGGCCTGTGCCGCTAGGACAGAGGCAGGGAGGTAATGGGTGGGAAAGGGTTCTGGAGTCCCTGGCTTTGAGGATGCTAAGTGCAGGATGTATCAGGCATCTGGGAAGAAATGCCAGCTCCCATCAGGACCTCAAGACAGGATGAGGTGAAACTCAGATCTGAGAGTCACCCTGGGTTTTATGAGCATGTGGGTTGAATACAGATGGTGATAAGGTGACCAGAAGGGAGACCTTCAGATCTTCAGCTCTAGGAGGTCTGAGAGAAGGGGTGGGGCCATTCAACAGCCTGGGAGTGGAGCAGCCCCTATGGTAAAGGGCTGTGGTATGCAAATGCTGAGTTCTCCAGAAGCAGTGCTGACCTTTTGGAGTGTGCAGTTGGGTGGTAGACACAAGAATGGCAGGTTTGTAGAGGTGTAGGGCTGACAAGGTTTAAGAGAATACTAGAGGAGAGAGTCTGGGCAGGAGAATCATTCCACTGAGAGGCTTGTTCTAGAACAAAGAAGCAGAAAAGCAATATGGTAGCCAAAGACAGCAGGGTGTGGGGTGGGGAAAGGAAGCAAGAGAGGGATCTTTGATTTTGAAGGCGGTATCTCTCACCGTGCAGCTCAGGCTAGCCTTCAACACACAGTCATCTTACTGTTACTTCCCAGGTGCTGGGAAATGCATGGGGCCACTCAGGCCCATTTCTATTGTTTGCAGTAATTCTTTCTCAATGAAGAGGTGGATTCATACCACCTCTGCCTCCTCCATCTTAAAAACAATGTGCACCTGTACTAGTGGGGATGGTTCCATAGACTATGAAGAACTGAAAAAGACGGGGTTTAATTGACAGAATTTAGGCTCATATTTCTATGTAAACTGGGAAAGGATGGGATTGTGTATACAGGCAAGATGGCTGCCCTTGGAGTGTACAGGAGAGTGACTATCTAGAGTTGGGCAAAGGAGGGCATCATGTGGATTCTGATAGTAGGTTCAAGCCTGGGGCAGCTTCCTCCCTTTGCATAAGTTTTCTCAGTAGCAAAGTCACCCTGGCTGGCCTAGAACTCTGTGTAAACCAGGCTGGATTTGGACTCACAAGGACCGATCTGCCTCTGCATCCTGAGTGCTGGGTTTAAAGGTTTAAACCTGGATGCACAGAAGTGTTCTGAAACATATTCTTTGAAATGAGCCCACATTCTGTAGAGGCACAAATCCTCTCCGCTCCACTGTTACCTGGTTGATGGCCCCCAGCATCTCTGCCCTGCTGGCCACACGTGTCGTGCACTGGCTGAGAAATGTTATACTCTTCTCCAGTTTCTTAATGATCTCCTGAGCCTGGTTGTCGTCTTCACACAGAGGTGCTAATGACTGCGTGGAAAGCCAAGCATTAAAACACACCCAACAGAGTTTCTCACACCAACTAAACCACTTTCGGATCTAAGCATCCTGATGGGGAGAAGAAAGTGCCACCAAAGCCCAGCAGTGAAGGGCATAAAAACTGCTGTGTCAGGTCACAGGTACACAATGCCTCGTCTTTCCCTTCTACTGTGTCACACTCAGGTGTACTCATGACTTTCCTCCATGGTTCACAAGACAGGACACAGATAAGCAGACAATACCTATAAGTGAAATGTATCACATGAGAATAGACTGGCATTTTGAGAGGAGAATCACAATAATTCAAACTGGTTTGAGACTGATTTTAGAACCACCTAGGAGGCACGCCACTGGGTGTGTGTGATAGTGCTTCCAGAGAGGAGGGAAGACCAGCCCTGAATGTGGAGAATGCCATCCCATGCCTGGGGCTCTTGACTGAAGAAGAGGAGGAGGAGGAGGATGAAGCCAGCTGTAGTGGTTTCAATGAGAATGGCCCTCATTGGCTCATACATTTGAATACTTAGTCCTTAGCTGGTAGAACTGTTTGGGAAGGATTAGGAGATGTG